>NC_060067.1:82589393-82892424 GCF_922984935.1 Meles meles | reverse complement strand
CTATACAATAACATTGTTGCTATCAGCAATTTCCTGCATTGCACAGCTAGCAAACAGAAGAATGAAAAATCCCTATTTCCTCCTTTTTTTTCCTTTGTTTTGTGAATTTATCGAGGGAAGACCTGGATTGGATCTACAAAAAAGAGGGGATGTTTGAATCCCTCTTCTTTACTCTGCATAATTTTTGTATTTGGGAAAAAAAATTATAGCTTGTTCCAAACCTTCCAGAAGACCGTGGATTCCTCCGTCTCTGTCAGAAGTCTCCTCTTTTCTTCTTCTCGGTATCCTCTCAGAGTTAATCTTGAAGCGCAAAATATTGTTGGGCTGCCTTGGCTGATAGGGGGAGTAGCTACATGCCTCTGTAAGTGGAGTCACAGAAATTGTTCCTCACAGATGGCTGTGTCCCTTTCTCTTTGTGACAGTGTCTCAGCTACAACACTTTCAGGTGTGTTTCCCCATGGGTGCTTGGGCTTGTGACTGCCACCTGGTGTCAAGAGCAACATCTGCATTGATATCTTCCGGATAGCAAATGCTGAAAAGCGTTTGTTAGGGGTTTGTGGGAACTCTAGAGGTGTGGATATGCACTCATAATGTGATACGCTCTTTATTTGTCCATCTGTTTGTGCTTTTTTTCATTCAGCAGATGCTTAGTGAGTTCCTGCTATGAACTGGGTGCTGGGACTGTGCACAGAATGAGACACAGTCCCTGCTCTCCATGTGCACAGAGTCTAGTTGGGGAGATGGATAAAAATGAGAATTATCACATAACCTGGTGTGATAATCACCCTAAAAAATGCATACTGGAAGAACCACAGAGGAAGCACAAAGAGATTGCATTTCACTTACTCTCTGAAAGCAGAGAAATCTTTTGGGCTTGAGTGAGTGTTTAAGGATAGAAGGCCTATGCCAGGTAGTTAGGGAAGGAAAGAAGCCTCAGGCAGAAGAGAGAGCATGGTAGTGGCACAGAGGAGTGAGAACACATGTCCTCCTGGGAAACTGCGATATTTCGGTATGGCAAAGGGGGACAACCTAAGAGATAAGACTAGAAAAGTAGTGGAGGCCCATATCTCAGCCAGCCTTCTTAGCCAAACCTGAACTTTTATGCTTTTATGTTTCCCATGAATGTAATGGAAACTATTAAAGCCTACTGTAATCACATTTATGGATGGGAAAATTGACCCAGGCAATAGGATGGGTTTGTGGTAAGACTGAAGGCAGAGAGGTGGATTAAGAATCATCTGTAGTAGTTTACACAGGCATGTTGGTGGTTTGAAACAAGGCGTACAGAGGGGTCCCAGAGCTGTTGTCATGTTAGAATTGATAGCACTTGGTCACTGCCAAATGTGGAGAAAGCAGCAGACTAGAATGCCATTTGAGCAACTGAATTGGAGCCACCTACTGTTATAGGAAGCATGGGGCAGGATGTCTGATGAGGGTGAGGTTGGGGTCAGGGAACACAGAGTGAAATGCCTGTGGTGCATGCAGGTGGATCTGTCTAGGAGGCACAGGGGCACATAGGTGTGTAACTCAGCACGCATATAAGCCCCAGAGGTATGCACTAGTTGGTCATTGGCAAAGGTTTGGTAGCTGAAGATCTACATATGGCAGGGGAACCAGGAATAGAAACTAAATAAAATACTGGGTATGAAGCAGGATTCCTGGATTCAAATCCTGGGTCTACCGCTGATGGATTGTGTTAACTCTGGACAACTCATCTCATCTCCCTAAACCTTGGTTTCCTTTTCTGTAAAATAGGAATAATCACAGTAAGCATCTCATGTGTCCTGTGAAGTCCTTAGTCAAGTGCCAGGGGCATTGTCAATGCCAGTCACTGTTGCCTATAGTTACTGATGTTGTTACATTGAGAGTCCAAGGTGGTAACTGGAAAGAGGGTTACAGATAAGGGATACTTAACACTCAGAGAGGAACAGCTGTAGAGTCGTAAGGGTAAGGGGGTAAGCCGTGAATAACTGAGGATGGGAGCACATTTTGGCAGTGGCCAGTAGTGTCAGATATTACTGTGAGCTTAAGAAACAGTAGGTTTGGCAAACAGTGTGGTACTTTTCAAGGAAAAAACATATGAGAGTGTAGAAACAGAAGGCAGACCCTAGTGGATTTAAAAGTAAATGGACAAGGAGATGAGAGACACTGAACTATGGAATATTGTTTTAGTAAGTTTGGCTATGAAATAAATTTCATTTTCAGCAGAAAATAGAATTTCAGCATCTAGAGGAGGTTTTGAAGAAGAGAGAGGGCTTCTGTGAAGTTGGAGGAAACTGGCATATTCAGAAACTGAAGGAAAAGAAATATATGCAGACCCAGGTTAAAACTCAATGCTTATCTCTCCTCTTATGCCAGATTAAGTTGAGGTATATCCTCAAGTCCAAGGTCAAGGCCGAAAAGAGGAAGAGAAACAACTTTAGCTGATTTCCAGGCCTTGTGCAAGGTGCTTTTCATTCAATCACTTACTGAATTTTCATAGAGACTGGGCAAGAGAGTTGTCCATTAATACTATCTATTTTCTACCCAAAGAAATTAAGACTTACAGAGAGTAGAAAATTCATACAGGATCACAAATAAAAGTTAGGATTTGACCATGCTCTGTTGCTTTCAAAGCTTGTGTTGTATCTACTGTGCTACTGGGTGATTTTATTTACATGAGAGATTTTTGGAGAATGCATATTTATTACGATGGATGATTGTAGCAGATAGTATCAGCACTTGCCCACATCCTTTTGGATCCCTTTACTATTTTCCCATACACTGGCTCTCATTGCTTTCTTTCTCTTCAGCAGCACCTGTACCTCTTCGTTGAAAATCTGTCTGAATGCCCTATTTTCCTCTGCAGAGAGCAGGAAATTCCTGGAAAATTAGGTTCTCCACTGCCACTCTATTCTCTTTGCCCTTAAGCAATGCTTGCTGGGTGCCATGGTATAATACCCAGCATTCTGGTCCCTGATATAAAAACTCTGAGGTGTAGATTTACCTTGCCACCAGATTTCCTCCAGAAAATTCCACTAGTTATCCTCTATGGTATTGTGTGAGGTATCATGCCTTCACTTTTATAAGTTTCCTATTGTTATAAGAAATCACAATTTTAGTGACTTAAAATAACAAAACTTATAACTGTGTAGTTCCACAGGAGTCCTGTCTGCAGAAGTCCTAGGCTAACAAGTGTTGATAGGATCGTGTTCCTTTTTGAAGGAATTATGGGAGAATTCTTTTCCTTGTGAAATTCAGTTCCATGAGATTGAGGTCCCATTTCCTTGTGGACAATCTACCTTTAGCTCCCAGAGGCCTCTCTCCTGTCCTTGTACATAGCTCCCAATGTCTGAGAGGCAGCACAGGGCATCGGCCCCTGCTCATGCTGCCATTCCTTGACCCGCTTTTTTGCCACTCTCTTTCACATTTAAGGGCTCTCCCGATTAGATTTGGTCCATTCATATTATCCAGGATAATCTCCCTATTTTATGATCAGCCGATTAGTAAACTTAATTCCATCTACAACCGTACTTCCCTTTTACCAAGAAAGGCAATACATGTAGAAATTCTGAGTATTAGCAAGCAGACATCTTTTTTGAGGGGCGGCCATTATTCTGCCTACCACAACCTCTTGTGGATCCATTTTCCCACTCCCCCTACTGGGTTGTGGGTTTTGTTTGTTTGTTTGTTTGTTTTTTGTAGAAACACTTCCTTATAAATCACTTTCCCAAGAAACTCTGCCTTGGGATCTGCTTTTGGGGATTTCAATCTAAAACAATGATGTAGGTTCAGAATTCAAGAACTGTTTTGGTTCGTGAATTAGGAATGGCCAGTGAGGAGTGTAGGCCAGCATGCCAAGCACAGGCAGACAGCGACTGTTACTGTGGCTGTGTTTGTACTTGCTGGGCTCATTGGCTTTCTGGCCGTTAGACAGGAAGAACAGGGAAAACCTTGCTAATGAGATTCTCCCCACTCGCCTGAAATCCTCTTCACCTCATCAGCGTGGCACCCTCAGCAGCCTTGCCTACTAGCGAGTCTCTGTGCACGACATTTATAAATATGAGCGTGCCGTTCTGCCGCAACTGTCAAAGGCAGCAGCTCGTTAGTTAGCAACAGATACCAGCCAAGGCTGGCCCAGCCCTGATGCTACGTGGTGAGGCATAGAAAATGAACATGACACCCAGTTCAGGGTCAATATGCAAAACAGGAAAGGGAAAAATGGAAGAAGCTTGACAGTCTGTCACGATGATTATTAGCTGTCTCCCAGAGTCTGCTGGGCCCCAAGCTCCATGTAGGCATTTAGCCAGTCAGCGTTCTCTAACAACTCTTTCTCTCCACTCCTCTCACTGTGTGCATCACTTGGGTCTGTTTCATCATGTGCCAAATGCCTTGTCCTCTAGAGACACAGATGCTGCAGTTATGCCTAGTGCGGCATGGTCCCGGGAGATGGAGTTACATATCCTGAAACCCAGGACATCTTCTGATGTGGTAGCCAGGTTGATCACAGGTTCTGGCAGGTAATAAAAGGGGGAAGGAGCACACCCTGCTGAAGCGAGTTTATACCTGGTCCTTGAAAACACCACTTCAGTAACCATTGGTTGGGAGGCCCTGACTGAAGGAGGCCTCAGTGTTAATAGTTGTGATATGTGCCCCAGGCTTACTTTGCCTTTGCCTTTACTCCCTTTCTTTCACTGACTTAAAGCTCCAATTTATGCTTCCACTTCCCTTTACAACACAATCCTCACTCCCTGAAATTTACACCTACATTCCAGACTCCACATGATAACATGTTCATAATGCCACCCGTGAAAAGGCTTTTATGATCTTGAATTTTATACTTCTCAACATTTTTTACCACGACTTTCAGAATATACATTCTTAATGTCTCAACAAAGGGGAGCAGATTAAAAAGAAAAATACCATAAAATAATTCAGTGAAGACCTAATAAAAGATGCAATCAATCAAGTGCGTGACAGAAGCAGTTTCTTTTAACATCAATTCTAATGGTTTCTTTTTCTAGTACAAAAGTGCTCCATTAACAGTGTGAGTCTTTTATTTAGGTAATTCACACGAGTGGTTGCCAGATGTAGTTTATTTTCAGGAGGGCACACTTATAGAAGCAGCACACTGAGCCGAGACGTTATCTCCATCTAACGTACTCTCTGATGACCTTTCAGAGTGAAAATAGCAGTGAAATCCAAAAACCAAAACCCTCAAAATCAGATCCAAGTAGCACTTCACATCTAAAATGATGGTTGGATGTCAGGGCTGGCCTGTAGAGAATTGTGGAGTGATTCATTGCCTCCCGGTCTATCCCTAATGCACATCTGTGGTTGGTTTGCCGTGGCCTCTGCCAGCACTGCCTCAGCCACTGGCCCTATCAGTCTGTCTTGTTCAGGCTTCCCACCTCTTCTGACTCTCTCTCTTCAATCAAAACTCACCTGTTTGAGCCCTTTTCCCCTAAATGCTTCTTTACTGTGAGGTATTACAATCATCGAATGATCACTAATGTATTCACTTTGTGCGGTGATTGATGAGTGTCTACTCTGAGTGTCCATTAGTCAAGAAACTTTCTGAAGATGATGTCTTTGACCCAGAGAAGTGACTGCAATGGTGTCAAGTAGGAGGTGAAATAAATGGGCTTGGTTTCAGAGAGACTTTGGCTGGAATCCAGGCTTAGTGTGCTTTATCTAGTGCCTTTGGATATGTTAACTGTGTCCTAAAGACTTATGTCCTATTCTGATGACAATGTGGACAATAGTGCACATAGGACAATTCAAAAATACACGTTGAGTGTTGATTTTCAGTGATTAAATGAGAAGAGGTAGATTGAAATACTTAATGTGATGTCTAAGAGTAATTTCTCTAAAAAGTTATCAAAAAAATAATGAGGATTTCTGGGAAGATGGTTTTGAGTTGCATAACTTTTGTATTCTTTCAAACCTATGGTAAGTTAGCTGCTTACTCCACTGAATGAGTGGGGAAAGTAGGGCTGGATTTGGGTGACATAGATCTAAAGAGCTTCAGAAGATGTCTGGGGACATTGAGATCTGATTGCAGTGAAACACAACAGACAATCTTACTTTAAGAAAAGTCCATCTATGGTTGACAAGATAGGCAAATGCCCTAAAGTGAAGATGACTTCTTATCAGTGGATGAATGAATAGCTTCATTCATGTTACTAAACATGCCTTGGGTGAGGGTCAGGAGGTTGGGAATGAAGGAGATTGCTTTACCTGCTGTTTATATTAGAATAAAAGGGAACATAGGATATTCTCTATTAACATCCACAGGTTTTCTGAGATTAGTCACAAATAGCATAGAGAAACATAAGGTAAAACACACTTTAAAAATAAGAAAATGTGCGTGTGTGTATGTATTTGCTGAAGTGTTATTTGAATGACTCACTGAAGAGGTAGGTTAATGCATTCACTGAATTTTTCAGTTGTTTAAAGAATAATCTGCTTTCTTGCCTTACGCCAGACTAAAAGCGGTTTCCAAACAGTCTTATAAAAAAAAATAGAATATACCAAACGGTGTTGTCCTTGAACCTCTTTTCATACACTTGTTTAAAATTAATATACTTGAATAGAATAATCCACCTATCTGTGGCACCCAGTGGCTTAGAGCTATATATAATACATATTAATAAACTAGGAGAATGTGGTTCCTGCCACACTCATTTTGTTTTCGTTCTCCTGACGGGGCTCTTGCTGTCAGAGGCTTCTTCTCAGATAATGAAAGGCAACACAAGACATACACATTCATTCCTTCTTCCCCTCAATCGCTTGTCCTGTCATCTGTAAGCAATAGAACCCTCCATTAGTGTTCATTTTAATAAGCCAATTTCTTTGGGTTTTTAAGTGACAACTTTTAAATTAGTGGGGATTCATGTCAGTTTTTCAAAGGGGGGTATTTATATGTTACTCTTCCATAATTAGGTTTTGGTTTAGCAAGGTCTTTACTAATTTTAAGAGAACACAGCAGGGTGCTTTTTCTCTGCCTCCTTATTTTGGTAATGTCTGGCTGTTAAGAGAATGCTATGTTTTATCAGGGCACACCTAGATAAATGTCAACAATATCAACAAGGATGTATGCCAGAGCTGATCCCTCTGGCACTTACACATGGATTTCCTCTCTCATCATGGTTCTACCCTATATGTATGCCCAATTTCTGTGATTTACGGATGCATATCAAGAAGACTTTGTAAAGTTGTGTGTGTGTATGTGTGTGTGTGTGTGTGTGTGTGTGTTTGATTCATGCTTTCATTTTTTACTCTATTTAAAGAGTTTAGAACTGTACAGAAATTTAAAACTAGAGTTTGGTATTAAGTTTGGGCAAAGATTGCAGAGAAAAACAAAAGGGCAGGGAAAAAGTTGGAAAAAAACAGGTTTGATTAATGAAGACAATCCATTTTTAACTGAGCACTCAATAAGAAGGTAAGTCAAATGAAAGCTGTTTGGTGGGGATACTTCTGACCATCTAAGTTCTTTTTGTAGATTTGAGGATAGGCAGTGGAAGTGCTGAAGTTTGCTTTTGTTCTCTTCACTCACTGTGGCATTTTGGTATCCCAAAATGCTTCTGGAACATTTGATTATCAATATTGTTATACCACACCTGCTCTCACTGGTGAACCTTCCACGTGGCTTTGTCCACAGTTCCTACATCTCGTGCAGAAGGCTTTTGAAGTGATGTTGAGACTGAACAGTCGGGATGGTATATATCATTGTAAACCTCCTTTCTGAAACCTCAGTTACAGTGAGTAGGGGCAAGCCAGCTGCTCTAACAAATATAGCAAAAGTCTAAAAGCTCAAAAGAAGTTTATTTCTCTTTCATATTAACAGTCCAGGTAGGTGTTCCTAATTTTATTCTTCTTTTAGAATCATTCCATAAGACTAACTTCATGTATAGTTGTGGAAGATAAACTATATTAAAATTGTGAAAGATAAACTATATTAAAAAAATAATTTCTCTAGAAATGGGCACTTAAGAATTGGAAGGGATCTCACAGATCTTCTAGTCCTGGAGGAACAATGAGTGAGGGTTACTAAAAAACAAATTGTAGGTCTGCCTGGGTGGCTCAGTGGGTAAAACGTCTGCTTTCTGCTCAGGTGGTGATCCCAGGGTCCTGGGATGAGTTCCACATTGGCCTCTCTGCTCAGCGGGGAGCCTGCTTCCCCCTCTCTCTCTGCCTGCCTCTCTGCCTACTTGTGATCTCTGTCTGTCAAATGGATAGATAAAATCTTGAAAAAAAAAAAAAAAGAAATTGTGGCTGGCAACTGAAGAATCATTCCAAGATCAGAATGAATTTTCTATTGGTTTTTAAGCTCACATTTTCTTGCTTGGACTATAATCCTTGTTACCGTGGTAATTTTTGAAAACGAGTGAAAAAGCTTGTGTGTATTGGTATTGAGCTAGATGGGTGATATTCCTGTATCTCAGTGTCATTGAGATGACCAACAGTTGAAAAGATGTTGTCAATGAAGTTATTTCCTATTGAAATCCCAATCTTCTGGGCTCTTCTGTTGTTTCTCCTGGCTGTGTAACTTAGAGGAAGTGGAAAGGATTATGTTTTGTCAGGAAAGAAAGCCAGCATAACATTTCAACTCAATACTAACAGCTTACACTTTGACAGTGTCATTCAGCTTTCACTGTGAACTCTAATTACCTTAAACTTCACTGAAATCTGACTTGTATTCTTTGGTGCTTGTTAATGGTTAATTATTTTGCTCTCCAGACCTATACTGTTGAAATATCAAGTGCGTATTTGTAAGTAATATTGGCAACTTTTCTTCTTTCGTGACTACTAATAGTTTTTCCCATGATAAGAAACCACCTCTTGCTATTCTTAAAGAAAGCTATCATTTCTTCCTAAGAAGGACTGAGTGTTATTATAGAACCCGACTAAAAACACTGGCAGGAAAAACTGTGTGAAAAGCAGAAAACAAAAACACTGCTTCTTCCACCAGGGGCTTGCATACTGTTCCCACAGAGCTACTGACCTCCTCCTGAAACTGATCAATTTTATCTGTAAAATAGGTAAAAAATGTATCCCAGCAAGATAAACTCCAAGCTGGTCCTGAGTTTAAAAAGCAACAAGAAGATATAAGGAAGGCTTGTATTTGAAGGGACAGAACACATGTGATAAGATCCACTGACAAAGCTGGACTCCAACATGGGTTGAATGCCAATGTTTGACCTGTCGAAAAAGCACTTAATATTGTTGTCTGTATAAAGAAAGTTTATGTTTACAAGGCCGTCTGGCAAGCTGAATCTTTTCCCTCTATAATTCTATCAGCATCTCTGTGGCAGTAAATAATTCAAGTCAACAAATATTTATTGAACAACTATTATGAGCAAATCACTGTGTAAGATTCTCTAAGGTTTAAGAAAATAAGCACAACATAAACCATGGTATAAAGGAATTAGACATTTAACAAGAATAAGATAGGTAAGTAAATAACAATATAACGAGGCATAATATGTCCTTTGAATCTATAGAAGTATACACTGATAGAATTGAAAGGGCTTAGCAAAACATATTTCATGCAGTTAATTAAACATCAACTCCGGGGCGCCTGAGTGGCTCAGTGGATTAAGCCGCTGCCTTCGGCTCAGGTCATGATCCCAGGGTCCTGGGATCGAGCCCCACATCGGGCTCTCTGCTCAGCAGGGAGCCTGCTTCCCTTCCTCTCTCTGCCTGCCTCTCTGCCTACTCGTGATCTCTGTCTGTCAAATAAATAAATAAAATCTTTAAAAAAACAAACAAACAAAAAAAAAACATCAACTCCAAAAGGGCAAAGTTTGCGTTTTTCGTTCTGTTTAACATTAAACATTTAACACAGATGACATATTTCATAGGTTTTTCAAATCACAGAGTTTGTAGCCATTGGATGTTCATTAACAACTATTATACCAAGAAATCACTGGGGAAAAAAAAAAAAAACCATCTCATGTAAAAGGATGGATTTGCCTCAGTGAAGAATGTCTCTGGTCATTTATTTTCCGCAGTTAATTCTAGGGCAATTTTAGATACTTAAAATATCTTTGAGGGATTATAAGAGAGTCACTTCCGTTTAGGGATCTTGTTGATGTCCTTAGAAAAATTATATTGAACTGAATTCCAGGTACAAATGTGGAGTCAAATTAGAATTTTTGGGTCCTCTGAAACAGTAATCTCCCCAGAATTGGGTGCATGTTTAAAAAGTGGCAAGAGCTGGGTATTCACATCCTAATACTCACCTGATTGTGATTAAAGATGCTAGTGGATGAGGATCCTAAGAATCTTTGCCGGGCTTTTGGAACTATGGATACTTGGGCTAGATCTATTTTTCCAGCTACTCTAATGGTTTCTCCCCATGTAATTGTTTTTCTTGTTCTTCTGAATGAATCTCTAAACTTCTAATATATAAGAAGTGTATGTATATATGTATATATGCATATATATGTATATATATATATATATATATATATGTCTTAGGGGACATTAGATCTAGGCTTTATGAAATATCCAGTAGGAGTTGGTGGGAGGCTCTAGTACTAGAGATCTGAGGCTGTAAGTTATTTGAGTGCAAGAACTGGACTTTATATTGTACTAACATGTTCAACAGCATAATTCAATAAATATTCATGTTTTCTCAAAATGTCAAAGGTAGAGTCACTTTTGCTTTATGTATCAAGTCTAAGGAATGACGGCACTTTGCTCCAGTTTTTAATTGAACTTTTTATTCACTTATTTTTATTTTTATTGTTCGAACAGCCGGGAAACATTATGCCTCTGAAAGAATCACCATATTGCATTAGACATACTCTGGAATATGTGTGGTCTATTTTCCTCACACACTATGTTCTACTAAGCTAGTGAGAAAAGGAGACAGAGCAATGCTATAACATGGCACTGAGTTCAAATTATAGAATTCAAACTTAAAATATTAAAATATATGTGAGGCTGAACCAGGCTGTGCCTATAGCTTGCTAATAAATCACATTTTCCACTTGCTGCTCTGATTGTAAGAACCAACAATTGGAAACTAGAGGCATAAAAGAATAGACTTGGAATGAATTTTAAGGAATAATCTAGTTCATTTTTCTGCTGTTGGCAGATTTTGGCTGAACTCTTTGTGGGGGGAGAGTCTCTCTTATTTGAAAATACCTGTTGGGAAGGAAATTTTGGCATTCGCTATAATGTCATTACGATCCATAGAAACAACTTGTTTCCTTTGAAAAGAAATGGGTTTCTTGTGTTTGTTTGTTTGTTTATTTGTTTCTGGCAATGCCCATTTCAGGAATAATAAATTCCAGTATAAGTGCCACTTTTTAAAAAGGTTTTAGAAGGATATATTAGATGGAAAGAAATATGTATTCAATAGTGAAGGAAAAGTTTTCTTGCAGATCAAGGTTAATTCTAATAAGAAAATAGAAAGTCCATTACTAATGCCTTTGCATTAAAGCTCACTTCCTCTTGAGTGAACCTGAAGGATGTTCTTGCATATCAATGTTGTACCAAGGCTTTCTTTATCACTGTGGTTTTGTTTATTCACATGTTTTCCCCACATGTGATTTCTTCATGTATAAACTAAATAGATGCAAATACATGTCTTTTAGGAAGTCTGTAAATATTTTTTTAATGAAGGTGCCCTTCAGTGCAACAGGGCTATTAGGGGAATGTTTAAAGATGGGTTTTATTTTTATTGTGTTTTTATTTTACTTTTAATCAGAGATTGCAAAGTGCAGATCAAAGAGGAACAAAAATTTCTCCTTTTTGATATCATTCAAGGGCTCTTTCTGTTCTAGTGTTTCAGGTAGCTGATCTCAACACAGCAGGATTTAGACCTATGTGCAGAAAGTGTTAGAATCACCCCATATTGGTGACCTAGGAAAATTGCCTGAGTTAAGCAGAGAAAAGAATTGTTATTTGGTTAGTTGGTTGTATAATTTAAATCATTAACCACATAAGCACAGCAATGTGCTGTGACTAAAAAGCAAATAATAACTCACCCCTGTCAAAAAAATGTAGATTTTTTTAAACTGTGAAATTAACGATCAATTCATATGCAATCCCAGATTAAAAAAATGGTGGTAAACCAGATGCACTGGTGCATGAGAATGGAAGTAATTGTTTGTGGTTTTCATGAGAAGATTGCCAGTTTGCAGCATTTAAATTACACACAAACTGCTTTTTACATCTCTAATTGTAGCTCTGTTGTTTTCAGGGAGGGTTGAATTGACATTGACAAACATAGACTTAGCAAGAGTACAAAGACATGAAAACAGCACTAAATTTGCCCCCAAAATGATTCAGTGAATAATGCCACAGTGTTCTATTTATTTCTTGATATGCCAGAATTTCCTTTTTTCCCCTAAGGAGCAATGCTGACTTTGGTAAGTTAATGAGAAGTAGTAACTGCAGAAATGTTGAGTAACTCAAGCACAGGACTTTGGTGAATTATGGTATACCTGCTCTGCTCTGCTTCTTTCTTTCTTTCTTTCTTTCTTTCTTTCTTTCTTTCTTTCTTTCTTTCTTTAAGAATTACTTAAATTTAATGCAATCCTTTGCCTGCTCCTTTTCTTTAACTCTTCAAATTCTCCATTTACTTTTAGCCTTTAATTCACCAGTTCAGCTTTTCTCCATTCAGATCTTGTTAGGAAAGGTAAAAACATGGCTCTATTAATATTTTACTCATCATTTTTTGCTTTAATCTCTGACTTTTCTATAAAATAAGGCCACTAACCTCTTGAGCCTAATGAATGAAAAGCTGGCTTATCAGAGAAACAAAACAATGAAACAAAGAAGTAATTTAGATTTTGAATCTGTAAAACCAATTGAGTGTATGGTGTTAATTCTAGTGTACAAACAACAGGAACAACAACAAAAAACATTTTCTAGATCCACAATTCAGTATTGGTTTATTGTGAAAAATCCTTTTTTTTTTCTTCAAGGGTTATACTGAGTTAAAAATACAGTTATGAAGATAAACAAAAGCTTAGCAAGACAGAATTCAAAGTACAACATGTTGAGGGGAAAAGCCATGTTAAAAGCAGGAAACAAATAAAAAAAATAAAAAAAAACCTTCTGCATTTGGACAATACTACAAAGAACACTGCCCACATTTTGCTTGGCACAGCCTTTTGAAAGTTCATGCAGTGAGAATAATTAGCAGAAACCATTTACATGTGTACTTCCAGAAGAGTTGGACCCTATGCATGCTTGCAGAGGTCTGTGTTGGGTGGTTTACAACCTTTAAAACCTACATCCTTTAAGGGGCGTCTGGGTGGCTCAGTGGTTTAAGCCTCTGCCTTCGGCTCAGGTCCTGGGATCGAGCCCTGCGTCGGGCTCTCTGCTCAGTGAGGAGCCTGTTTCTCCCTCTCTCTCTGCCTGCCTCTCTGCCTACTTGTGACCTCTCTCTCTGTCAAATAAATAAATAAAATATAAAAAAAACCCCAAAAACCTACATCCTTTAAAACCCTAAGGTAAGCAAGGAGTCCTTTGTCCCATAATGTTCCCAAGCTCTGAAGGAAGTAGAGATGTGGAACCCTGACACAGCCTTATAAAGACTCACTCAGGTTTAAGAGGAGGTAACACAGATCCCATCTGGTGCTGGAGGAAAGTCAATGTCAACTATAAAGGCATATGGGATGTGATATAGATTGTTATAGGCTTCTGTGCAAGATACCTTCTGCTGCAGTGTCTTAGTGTGTCCAGAGTACTCTAGATCAATAGAGGACATGGTAGATTTTAACAGTGCACAATTCTCAAAGAAAGACAACCAAGAGCTAAAAACTGTTAATGTTTTATAATAAACTTCTTGGCTATTTTGGATAAAGTGACATTCTCCTGAAATAAAGAGAAACTTTCATCAAAACTGACTTTCAATTTCACAGACATGTAATTAGTCTCGTAATGTAATAGAGATATTACATATTGTCTTGATTTATATCTACCAATTTTATCTCAAGATGCTTTGTTATATTTTCCTACTTTTCCTAGTTTTCTCACTTAAACTAATACTTTTTGATATTCAGGATGGGAGAATACCCTCAAACTTTTAAGTAAAATTCTGAGGGTAGAAAGTGATATTCCTGTTTTAGATATTTAGTTTTAGTGTCTACATAATGATTGATGACTACATCAATGATTAAGCTGTATTCGACTGAATATTGAAATTATCTCAGTGGAAGAAAAGTAACTCTCTCTTTCTCTTTGTTATCAGTTAGGTTATTTTAGCTGTGATCCCTAGTAATGGCTTCACAAACGTGGATTGCTATTATCTTATCAATAAGAATTCAAGAAACAGGACTTCTCAAGGTGCCCTAGGTCAGGGCTCTGGCTCTACTTGGAGGTACTCTTAATGCTGCCTCCTCAGTGTGCTGACTTTATGCCCAACCCGGGAGCAACATTTCTACGAGGTTACAGTAGTTCTATGCTTTATATCTACAGGCAACAATGAAAAGTACAAAAAGATGATCTCTTCTGATTTTTCTTCTTAGGAAAGAAAAACTTTTTCCTGGAAGACCTCTCCCTCATATCTCTTTGACTAGATCTGAGTTATATGTCCATCTCAAACAACTACTGGCAAAAGAATAGGATAAGCTTGATGCATTTCTATTAAAGAATATTTAACTCTGAGAGCTGGGTTAGGGTCATGTTTCCTGAATCGAGAACTGGCAAACTATAGCTGTGGGTCAAATCCACAACTTGAGTTGTTTTTGTAAATAAAATTTTATTGGGTTGTGGCCATGCACATTCATTAACCTATTGTCTAGGGCTGCTTTCACACTAAAACTGTCAAGTTGAGTAGTTTCAACAGATATCATGTTATCTGGAAAGCAGAAAATAGTCACTATCCGTCCTTTTAGAGAAAAAAATAAGTTTGTCCTGTAAGTCATAGAACAAAATTGGGGTTCTGTCATCGAGGGTAAAGAGAGGATAAGATATTCGATAAACAATACATTCTATGAAATTTCACAATTTTCACAAACCTCATAGACATTATTACATTTATACTGTGACATTTTATGCTGATAGTTTATGTCAGTGGTCCTGTTAGTTTATTAAGTTTATTATGCTGCTGTATGTAATTTAAAGGTTTCTCTATGCTCTGGATTTTAAGACATAATTTATTGTAAAATGTTAAGATTATACTCTTTCCCTTTGCTTTATAGAGTAGCCATGAAACCCTACTGACTTCTTTTTTTTTTTTTTTATTTGTTTATTTACAGCATAACAGTGTTCATTGTTTTGGCATCACACCCAGTGCTCCATGCAGTACGTGCCCTCCTCATTACCCACCACCTGGTCCCTCAACCTCCCAACCCCCCCAATCCCCAGCCGCCCCTTCATAACCCTCTAGTTGTTTTTCAGAGTCCATAGTCTCTCATGGTTCATCTCCCCTTCCAGTTTCCCTCAACTCCCTCTCCTCTCCATATCCCCATGTCCTCCATGTTATTTGTTATGCTCCACAAATAAGTGAGACCATATGATACTTGACTCTCTCTGCCTGACTTATTTCGCTCAGCATAATTTCTTCCAGTCCCGTCCATGTTGCTACAAAAGTTGGGTATTCGTCCTTTCTGATGGAGGCATAATACTCCATTGTGTATATGGACCACATCTTCCTTATCCATTCATCCGTTGAAGGGCATCTTGGTTCTTTCCACAGTTTGGCGACCGTAGCCATTGCTGCAATAAACATTGGGGTACAGATGGCCCTTCTTTTCACTACATCTGTATCTTTGGGGTAAATACCCAGCAGTGCAATTGCAGGGTCATAGGGAAGCTCTCTTTTTAATTTCTTCAGGAATCTCCACACTGTTCTCCAAAGTGGCTGCACTAACTTGCATTCCCACCAACAGTGTAAGAGGGTTCCTCTTTCTCCACATCCTCTCCAACACACGTTGTTTCCTGTCTTGCTAATTTTGGCCATTCTAACTGGTGTCAGGTGGTATCTCAATGTGGTTTTAATTTGAATCTCCCTGATGGCTAGTGATGATGAACATTTTTTCATGTGTCTGATAGCCATTTGTATGTCTTCGTTGGAGAAGTGTCTGTTCATATCTTCTGCCCATTTTTTGATATAATTATCTGTTTTGAGTGTGTTGAGTTTGAGAAGTTCTTTATAGATCCTGGATATCAACTTTTTGTCTGTACTGTCATTTGCAAATATCTTCTCCCATTCCGTGGGTTGCCTCTTTGTTTTATTGACTGTTTCCTTTGCTGTGCAGAAGCTTTTGATCTTGAGGAAGTCCCAAAAGTTCATTTTTGCTTTTGTTTCCTTGGCCTTTGGAGACATATCTTGAAAGAAGTTGCTGTGGCTGATATCGAAGAGGTTACTGCCTATGTTCTCCTCTAGGATTCTGATAGATTCCTGTCTCACGTTGAGCTCTTTTATCCATTTCGAGTTTATCTTTGTGTACGGTGTAAGAGAATGGTCGAGTTTCATTCTTCTACATATCGCTGTCCAGTTTTCCCAGCACCATTTATTGAAGAGACTGTCTTTTTTCCATTGAATATTTTTTCCTGTTTTGTCGAAGATTATTTGACCATAGAGTTGAGGGTCCATATCTGGGCTCTCCACTCTGTTCCACTGGTCTATGTGTCTGTTTTTATGCCAGTACCACGCTACTTGGTGATCACAGCTTTGTAGTAAAGCTTGAAATCGGGTAACGTGATGCCGCCAGTTTTGTTTTTGTTTTTCAACATTTCCTTAGCAATTCGGGGTCTCTTCTGGCTCCATACAAATTTTAGGATTATTTGCTCCAGCTCTTTGAAAAATATCGGTGGAATTTTGATCGGAATGGCATTAAAAGTATAGATTGCTCTAGGCAGTATAGACATTTTAACAATGTTTATTCTTCCAATCCAAGAGCATGGAACAGTCTTCCATCTTTTTGTGTCTTCTTCAATTTCTTTCATGAGTGTTCTGTAGTTCCTCGAGTATAGGTCCTTTACTTCTTTGGTTAGGTTTATGCCCAGGTATCTTATGGTTCTTGGTGCTATAGTAAATGGAATCGATTCTCTAATTTCCCTTTCTGTATTTTCATTGTTGGTGTATAAAAAAGCCACTGATTTCTGTACATTGACTTTGTATCCTGCCACGTTACTGAATTGCTGTATGAGTTCTAGTAGTTTGGGGGTGGAGTCTTTGGGGTTTTCCATATAAAGAATCATGTCATCTGCGAAGAGAGAGAGTTTGACTTCTTCCTTGCCAATTTGGATACCTTTTATTTCTCTTTGTTGTCTGATTGCCGTTGCTAGAACTTCTAATACTATGTTGAACAAGAGTGGTGAGAGTGGGCATCCTTGTTGTGTTCCTGATCTCAACGGGAAGGCTGCAAGCTTTTTCCCATTGAGGATGATATTTGCTGTGGGTCTTTCATAGATAGATTTTATGAAGTTCAGGAATGTTCCCTCTATCCCTATACTTTGAAGTGTTTTCATCAGGAACGGATGCTGGATTTTGTCAAATGCTTTTTCTGCATCAATTGAGAGGACCATGTGGTTCTTCTCTCTTCTCTTATTGATGTGTTCTATCACACTGATTGATTTGCGAATGTTGAACCAACCTTGCAACCCAGGGATGAATCCCACCTGGTCATGGTGGATAATCTTTTTAATGTGCTGCTGGATCCTGTTTGCTAGGATCTTGTTGAGAATCTTTGCATCCATATTCATCAGTGATATTGGTCTGAAATTCTCTTTTTTGGTAGGGTCTTTGCCTGGTTTGGGGATCAGGGTAATGCTGGCTTGATAAAAAGAGTCTGGAAGTTTTCCTTCTGCTTCAATTTTTTGGAACAGCTTCAGGAGAATAGGTGTTATTTCTTCTTTGAAAGTTTGGTAGAATTCCCCAGGGAATCCGTCAGGTCCTGGGCTCTTGTTTTTTGGGAGGTTTTTGATCACTGCTTCAATCTCATTGCTAGATATTGGTCTATTCAGGTTGTCAATTTCTTCCTGGTTCAATTTTGGGAGTTTGTAGCTTTCCAGGAATGCATCCATTTCATCTAGGTTGCTTAGCTTATTGGCATATAACTGTTGGTAATAATTTCTGATGATTGTTTCTATTTCCTTGGTGTTAGTTGTGATCTCTCCCTTTTCATTCATAATTTTATTAATTTGGGCTTTCTCTCTTTTCTTTTGGATTAGTGTGGCCAATGGTTTATCAATCTTATTGATTCTTTCAAAAAACCAGATTCTAGTTTCATTGATACGTTCTACTGTATCTCTCGTTTCTACCTCATTGATCTCTGCTCTAATCTTGATTATTTCCCTTCTTGCATGTGGAGTTGGTTTGATTTGTTGTTGATTCTCCAGTTCTTTAAGGTGTAGAGACAGCTGGTGTATTCTGGATTTTTCAATGTTTTTGAGGGAGGCTTGGATGGCTATGTATTTCCCCCTTAGAACTGCCTTTGCTGTATCCCATAGGTTTTGGACCGAGGTGTCTTCATTCTCATTGGTTTCCATGAATTGTTTAAGTTCGTCTTTGATCTCCTGGTTGATCCAAGCATTCTTAAGCAAGGTGGTCTTTAGCTTCCAGGTGTTTGAGTTCCTTCTGAACTTTTCCTTGTGATTGAGCTCCAGTTTCAAAGCATTGTGATCGGAGAATATGCAGGGAATAATGTCAGTCTTTTGGTATCGGTTGAGTCCTGCTTTGTGACCCAGTATGTGGTCTATTCTGGAGAAGGTTCCATGTGCACTTGAGAAGAATGAGTATTCTGTTGTTTTAGGGTGGAATGTTCTATATACGTCGATGAGGTCCATCTGGTCCAATGTTTCATTCAATGCTCTTATTTCTTTATTAATTTTCTGCCTCGATGATCTGTCTATTTCTGAGAGAGGCGTATTAAGATCTCCTACTATTATTGTATTCATATCAATATGACTCTTTATCTTGATTAATAGTTTTCTTATGTAATTGGGTGCTCCCATATTGGGGGCATAGATATTCACAATTGTTACATCGTCTTGTCGGATAGTCCCTTTGAGAATTATGTAGTGTCCTTCTGTATCTCTGACTACAGTCTTTAGTTTAAAATCTAATTTATCTGATATGAGAATCGCTACTCCGGCCTTCTTTTGAGGCCCATTGGCATGAAAGATGCTTCTCCATCCCTTCACTTTCAGTCTGGGTGTATCCTTAGGTTCAAAATGGGTCTCTTGTAGACAACATATGGATGGGTCCTGTCGTTTTATCCAATCTGCAACCCTGTGTCGTTTTATGGGCGCATTTAGGCCATTCACATTGAGAGTGATTATTGAGAGATAGGTTTTTATTGACATCGTGTTGCCTTTGAAGTCTTTCTGTCTATAGATTGTTTCTATATTTCTGTTCAATGATATTCTTAGGATTTTTTCTCTTTTATAGGACCCCCCTTAATATTTCCTGCAGTGTCGGTTTGGTGGTTGCATAGTCTTTTAAGCCTTGCCGGTCTTGGAAACTCTTTATCTCTCCTTCCATTTTAAATGTCAGTCTTGCTGGATAGAGTATTCTTGGTTGCATGTTCTTCTCATTTAGTACTCTGAATATATTTTGCCAGCCCTTCCTGGCTTTCCAGGTCTCTGTGGAAAGGTCTGACGTTATTCTAATGGGCTTTCCTCTGTATGTAAGAAGCTTCTTTGTCCTAGCTGCTTTTAAGAGGGTCTCTCTTGAAACATAATTCCCCATTTTAACGATAAGGTGCTGTGAGGACTTTCGAGAATCTAAAATCTTGGGAGGAAATCTTTCTGCCTCTAGTACATGAACGTTGTTTCCATTCGTGAGATTGGGAAAATTTTCATAGACAACTTCTTCCACTATATCTTCTAGACTTCTTTCTTTTTCTTCCCCTTCAGGGATTCCAATAATTCTGACGTTGGAACGTTTCATGGCATCGTTTATTTCCCTGATTCTGTTTTCGTGGCTTCTGAGCTGTTTGTTCCAGGCTTCCTCCTGATCCTTTCTCTCTATCTGTTTGTCCTCCAGATCACTAATTCTATCTTCTGTCTCAGTTACCCTAGCTTTTAGAGAATTTAGATTGGATTGGAACTCATTGAGAGCATTTTGAACATCATCCCTGGTGGCTTTCAGTTCTGCCCTAACATTGTGAACATCATCCCTGGTGGCTTTCAGTTCTGCCCTAATCAATTCTGTTTGGTCATCCATGGCTTTCTCCAACCTAGCTATTGCCTGGATAATTGTTAGTCTGAATTCCTTTTCTGACATATTGTCTATGTCGATAGCCATTAGCTCTGTTGCAGAAGGCCCATCCTCTATATTTTTCTTCTGTTGGGTATTCCTCCTCCTAGTCATTTTGGTAAGAGATGACTAAACAGATGCAGCTGGACTTATCGATTGTGGTGCAGTCAATGTTCACCCTGGAACGCTTCTGTGCAATCAGGATTCCCCACCCAAATGAGAGAAAAAAGAAAAGAAAAAGAAATAGAGAAGAAGAAAGAAAAAAAAAGGGGAAAGAAAAGAGGGAAAAAAAGGAAAAAAAAAGGGAAAAAAAAGGAAAAAAAAAAGAGAGGGAGAGATAGGAAAAAAAGGGAAGATAAAAGAGAAGGCTCAGCTCAAATGGGCCACAAGGTAAGATTTGTGGAGTATACAAACAAAAACAGACAGACAAAAAGAGTGATAAAAGTATATGACAAGAGAAAAAAATATGTATATACAAGCAAAAAAAAGGGAAGAACCTCATCAGAAAGAACCCCAAGTATAAGGTTTATATATTATTAGGACAAACACAAATTCACAGAAACACTGACAGAAGGAAAAATTGGGAGAATGGTTATAGATTCTCAGTGTGGGTGAGGAAGGTTATTTTGATTCTTCCTGAAGGTATCTTGATGTTTTTGTTAAGGGACTCAACTTTCCTAAGTTACAGGGGGATTAGAAACTGGTTTGCTTATAGGGGTAGCATTGATTGGGGAAAGGGGATTACCTTGAAGTTTAACTCTATATGTATAGTAGAAAATAAAAATTAAAAAAGAATAAACTAGACTAAACTAAGTTAAAATTAAAAAGAATTAAAAAAATAGAAAAACAAAAGAAAAACACGGGTATATGTATCAAAAAGTTCAGGTTAGAAGGTTATTAAAGAATTTGATGTACTGGACATCTCAGTGTGATGGTAAATAGGTTAAAAAATTATAAAAAGTATAAAAAATAGGTTAAAAAATTTAAAAAGAACCAGAATATTGGTAAAGAGTTAAAAATAAAAGTTGTATTTATGAAGTAGTGGTGATTGTTCTCTTGTAGTCTTCTTTTTTTTTTTTTCTTCCTTCCTGGTTGGTTTTCTGGGGGAGGGGCCTGCCAAGTGGGTTTTCAGACAATGATGTTCCCTGAGTTAAGTCCTCCCGCTCCCCTCAAGGGGGTGAGCTCTTTTTTTTTTCAGGAAACTGTTTTTTTTCAGCCTTTTGTTCTCTGGGGGTTTTTATGTTCTTTCATCTGCTTTCTCTCGCCTTGACAGCTTTTGATGGTTTTTGGAGGTTTAGAGGAGAGCAAACAGCACCCCAACCTCCCTCTCAGAGAGAAGCCTCAGACTGTTTTGCAAAAGCTGCTGGCAGAGTTGGTTCTGAGTCACTGTCCCTGGGGATGCAGGAGCTCCTCGTTGTACCCAAAACCAGGGCAGCGGTGGCTGTCTAGGCAGCTCCAGATCGCCAGAGAGGTTCCGAGCAGAGATTGCGCACTGAGATTTTCCCGCTGTCCCGGGCTGGGAATGTCTGGTTTTTCTGGCTGCCAGAGCTCCAGGCTAGCGCCTATGAGCACCTTTCCCAAGGGAGGGTGTGGGACACGCGCGTTTCAGGATTGCCGTCTGGCCAGGCTCCCAGCCCCTCACGGGAGCCAGACCCCACTCGTTCTCGGGCACGCTGGCGTTCAGGTGCAGTGGCCGCTCAGGGACGGAGACCTGATTTCTTCGCCGCACTCTCTCTGGCTCCGCGCCAGGGGAGGCTGTCCTGGGTCCGGGGACTTAGGTCCCTGACCCTAACCGCCCAGGTTCCCACTATTACCCCCCCGCAATCCTTTGCTCTTTGTTTTTTGAGTGCTTTCAACCAGACTCCAAGTTAATGCTGGTCCCCAGACGCAGAGCACTCTCGTGTTGGGGTGTTACTTTCTGATAGGTCACCTCTGGTGGCTCCCTCCCCCTTTTGTTTATCTTCGGGCGTTCCCAGTCTGCTTTACCTGCCACTGGCATCTTCTGCTCCTGTAGAGATCCAGACATGTATAATTCTGATCTCAGGCTGATTTCATGGGTGGTCGGAGTTCTTTGGTAGGTAATCAGCTCACTTTAGGGTACAGGTTGAAATGGTGCCTCCTCCTACTTCCACGCCATCTTGACTCCCACCCTACTGACTTCTAATCCTATCAGTAACCAAATCACATTTTCTACTCAAGACTCTACTTGGCCCAAATATACAGAATGAATTAACTAGAATGAAACTTCACAAAGGGCCTATTCTATTTAAATACTAATACGTGCTTTTTTCAGATTTTATTTTTATTCATTCATTCATTCATTCATGGGGCTTGAACTCATAACTCTGAGATCAAGACCTGAGCTGAGATCAAGAGTTGGACACTTAACCTACTGAGCCACCCAGGTGCCCCTTTATATTTTATTTTTAAAGCAGTTTTAGGTTTACAATAAAATTGAAAGGAAGGTAGAGATTTCCCATGTATCCCTTGATCCTTTGCATGCACAGCCTCCCCTATTATCAACATCACTCACCAGAATAGTACATTTTAAATCAAGGATTAACCTACATTGGTATATCATAATCATCCAAAGTCCATTGTTTACCTAAGAGCTCACTCACTTTTGCTGTTGTACATTCAGTGGGTTTGGACAAAAATATAATGGCAAATGTCCTTCATTATAATATCATACAGAGTAGCTTTACTATCCTAAAAATCCTCCTTGTTCTGCCTATTCATCTCTTCTGTTACTGATTTTAGTTTAATTCCTTTGAATTCTGAGAACAGATCTATAACTTCTGTTCTTTTAAATTTGTTAAGCTGTGTTTTATGGTGCAGACTGGGTTAATATGCTTTTTATTCTTATTCATAGGTCAATTTCGATCTAAGCAGAGACCAGTGCAGATGAGTTATAACAATTTCCTGAGAAGGCCTGAGTGCCTGGGGGCACCTGATGTCTACCGTTGAGATGTGTGGGTGGTGGGGACATTGATTACGGCATAAGCTCTATCTTGAGCTTTTTAGAATAAAGACTGTGAAACCTACCTTCTCTCCAAGAATGAACTGGTTATAAGCAATCTAGAAAACTTACTAGGTAATATTTCCTTGAACACATTAGTATAAGAGTTTAATTATGAGAAACAATATTAGTTGCTGGAAGATATGCAGTCTAGTTATACATTCAACAAGTTTCAAAATATTTAAAATTGCATTCTTCACTCAAGTTTGGAATATCTGAGAACCATATGCGTGGGTCATATTATTTTGACTTTTTTTAGAGCTATTGTTACCAAAGAGTTCTTTGGCATTATGCCTTCCTTTGGAACCAAAAAATGTTCAAAGACATAGCCATGTGCAAATCTCTATAGCACAAATTGTAAGGATGTTGTTGAAAATAATGTCAACTCTATCACTCTTTTAGCTGTATGAGTTTCAGCATGAAAATGATATATCTTCTCAGTAACTGAAGTGTTTTTAAATGTATCATCATTGAGAATTTTTTTTTTTTGTTTTCCTATTTTCATATATAATTATATCTAGACTTCAAAAACATGTCAGGCCAAGAGGGGACCTCTGTTCTAAACAGAGGTAGCAGCTAAGTGAATTGAATCACCCACTCCACTTATCCTTGCAGCCCTCAGACCACTTTTGGGGTAATCTCGGATTCTGATGAGCTAGACTGGAATCAATCCAGAGACCTATTGTATTTTCACTTGGCTTCACACAACAAGAAGCCTAGAGTTAAATTTGTAGTCCAGTTTTTAGTTGTCTAACTTACACTGCTTGACCTGATGATTCTAACCTCACTATACATTTCCTCTGAATTCTATACCCTTAGCAACAAGAGCAATAATAGTTTATTGTGTAAGAAAAAATATTTATTTCTAGAAAATGCTTCCAGTGCTTTTTAGAAATGGTAAGGTATAATTTGATAATTATAAATATTTCTAGGACTGTGACCAAGAATTTTACCAACAATCTATAATAAGCTCATTATATACTTGTTTTATGCAGAGTAATAAGCCTGTCATATTCTTCCTGTAATATTCTAAACTACAAGTAAACACACAGATTAACACATATATTTTAAAGATGTTTGCTGGCCTCCCTGTCACCTGAAGGCACAGCTGATAAAAGGTGAGAATTGTAGGTGGAGGCTATACCTTATGAAACTTGTTCCTGTTTCTTACCTGGAGTTTTATCTTTTCACCTTTGAGATTCAAAAATTGTATTCATTCTAGCTCCCTTCATTCTCCTGAAGCCAGCTGAAATCCTAGCTGGCAACATGCTCCACCATTTCTTCTATTAGCTTTTATCACAACAGAGCAGCAGACCTTTCCAGGGACTTTCTCACAACCTCTCTGGGAGTTGGGATTTTGCTCAGGCTCTTAAAGACTCTCAACTTTTGTGAAAGCACTCAGAACCTGTAACATGCAAACCACCAGACGCAGTCTGACATCTGACACTCTTCTATGTGGCATTTTTATAATGCTTATGTCTGTAAAAACCCAGGTTTCTTTGGAATCAATTGAAAATATGAAGTATTTTTGAAGACTTTTTTTTTTTTTAAAGAAAAGTGATATGCAGGTATCTTAGCAAATCTAACTGTCTTTGGTATAGACATGGACCAAAGTTCAGATAAAATGTCTGAGTGATAGCTGGAATGGGAAATAAAATGTGTGTGTGGGTGGTTGATACCTCACTGGTACCCTTTACTTCTGTGAGATACTCTCTTTTACCCTTTTAAAAAAAAATATTTATTTATTTATTTGACAGAGAGAGAGAGAGAGAGAGAGAGAGATAAAGAAAGAACACAAGGGGGAGCAGGAGAAGCAGACCCCCCGGTGAGCAGGGAGCCCAATGTGGGACTCGATCCCAGGACCCTGGGATCGTGACCTGAACCAAAGGTAGATGCTTAACCCACTGAGCCACCCAGGCACCCCTCTTTTACCTTTATAGCCAGGCATTCCAGTGTGAATTCAGGAAAGCTTTCCATGTGTTGGTAGCATTATCTCCCTATCTGCTTCTAGTTCAGGTGGCTTAAACATTTCTCAGTGGGTAAATGAAATAATGAAAATAGATTCTTCATTCTTAGATTTGATAGTCTCTCTAATAGAATGACTGTATTCACAGAGTGACAGTTAATAGATTGAACCCAGACAGATAGATAATATGAAGGATAATAGAATCCAGATCACTTTCATTTCAACTTTCTCTCAGAATAGCTACACTATCTGAATAGAAAACAGTGGTAGGATTAGCTGCTTTAATAGGGACAGTGATAAACCAGAAAGTATCTAAAGAACAGAGTTAGGATGAGGAAAATATTATGGAAAAATACTATATGAGAAAAAGGTGAAAGAAGTAAGGATTTTTACCCAGAGAACAGGTAAAGATATGTATATGGGCTGTGTGTGTGTGTGTGTGTGTGTGTGTGTGTGTGTGTGTGCATGGGTGGTATGCAGGTCTGATGAAGAGTGAATTTTGAGAGCTATTATATAGAAATAGAAAAGATTAGATACAAACCCTACTTGTGGCTTCAGAGGCTGATACATATATATATATATCATTTTCTGTTATTGATACCCATACTACTCATGGTATCACACCCTCTGCTAGGCAGGAATCAGATCACCCAGTCTTGAGATATGAAGGAATTTTGTCCCAAGCAGGACCCCATAAGGTTTAAAAGCACCAGCATGTGTTTTATAGAATTCAGATCAAGGTGATAAAACAGTTGTTCAACATCACTTGGCATCCTGGAAATACAAATACACACACACACACACACACACACACACACACACACACACACACGGAGTTTTCTTTAACAATTAGTTGGTAGTAAATCACTACTTGGAAAGTCATGATTTTCTGTCATTGGATTTCAGTCACTGGCAATTATCTGGTAATTGTTAAATACTTTTCAGAGGGGCTATGTGAGGCATCTTGCATACAGGTTGGCTTAGAGAGCTCAAGCTAAAAGTCCGTCCAACATAGTTCTCTAATTTTAGTGTAGACTGACATATTTTTCCTGATTTCACCTGGCCAGAGTTGAGAAGTTTCGAAAGTAGGCATGACAGTGACATTCTGCTTAGTGTGTTCTTAGATATTTTTATAAAATTGTGACTTTTCTTTAACTTCTTGGTGGTCAGAGGGATTTGAGACACTTGAAAGCTCCTTTCTTTCATTTAGAGAAGAGCTAAACATTCCTACCTCTAGCACCTCTTCAAAATGGCAGGTCATGGTGTTCTTTCTATGCCTAATTCTTGCAGCAGTCAACTTTTTCTCATCATGGGCTTCACTGCAGCTTCCTTGCTTCTGTAGAGAATTGACTGCTTCCCTATTCATCTAAGTTACTTCCACTGAAATTGTTAAGGAGGTAGAGAAGACAAGATCTGATATATTCTAAATGTGAATATTTTTATCAGTTGCTTGGAAAGGTTAGAAATCTTCTTCTCTCTTTTATATTTTATCACACCATACCTTGTTACCACATTGCCTGTTTCCTAAAGAATATATGCCTAAAGGCACACTCAAGGAAAGTAGTAATGCACAACTTGGGTATTAGTATGGTGGACCTAGGCCTGAAGGGAGGAGGGAGGAGGCAGTTACTACAACCTGGAAGGAAGGACTCATGTAGAGATGGCTGTCTTGAGAGGAGTTTTGAATTTAGGTTGAAGCTAAAATCCAGTTTGAGGCAACCCAAAAGGGAACCAGGAGAACAGATATCTCTCTCACTGATCTGATCTTTCTTCTCTTCTGTATGCACTCCACTACACATCCCCCACCACACCCATGTTATATATTGTAGTCTTTAAAGCGACAAGTCGAGTTAGCATTTAATGAAAACTCTTCTGCTTCTTCCTTATGACCCCTCAACATTCTTCCTTTGATGTAGTTTTTAATCATCAGGATCCTGGTAGAGCATGAATCCAAAGGGAAAAATGGCAGGTTTCTGGTACCCAACATTTGCCTGCTCTAGCAGCATGGATGGAACTGTGGGAAGACCTTAATTAAACAACTTTGATTCTTCTCATTGATTGCCTAGAAGAGACTGTTTTGGACACCTTCCCCCTTGAGCCTTTTGTTTTATGCTGTTTCTGAGAGAGTATCCCATGAATAAAATGAAGAGAAAGAACTGGGAGAAAGAAGATAACTTTGTCTTTTATCCTTCTTTCACAAAAAGAACAATTCTCCAGCATGGTGGCCCTGAGTGGTACCTTTTATTTCCTTGCTGACCTCTGTCAGTAACAGGTTCACTTTCCCTGGGGGTAAAGTAGAAGGCTATCTTTAGTTTTTCCTTAGACTTTGGATTGAAGACTGTCATGAAGCAGAACCTACAGCCATCCTGAAATTCTCAGGGAAACCTACTATTCTGAGACTGTGCTAAGAAAACAGGTTTGAAAACAGTGCTAGAACATGAACTCCCATCTGCTTCTACTGACTTTAATGTCATATTGTCTCTTGTGGGATGTGAGTCCATCTTCTCCTATTTGTATTCCTTTTAGGTAAAACACATTTTGAAGAGATATTGGTTAACATTGCTATCTCTGATATTATAGCCTGTGTCTGACATTTGCTTCTTTCCCACATGTTGTTGGATGAGAAACCAGAATATTCAGCCCAGAAAACCCAGGGTAAGACTTTGGTCTATAATGTCACCTATAATGCCATGCTGAAAGTCATACTACAATTTTAAAAGTGGAAGTCTTTAGCTTTTTTTTGTTTATCTGAGTGAAACCACAACTGATTTTGAGGACTTGATGGGAATTAGTTGTTTAGTAAGCAAAATAAATGTGGTAGACTGGACAAGGTTTTGATAAAAGTACAGTACAGGTAGCATGAGGGCTCATAAGCACCCACTCTCTTCTCTTTTTCTGTTAGTCCTTCTCAGTATAAACAGAAAAGATAATGTTTTAAGGGTGGCATTAATATTCTCTTGGTCTTCTCTTGGATGAAGTAATAAAAATTTGCCTACATTAATATATATATTATTAACACAAAAGTACATGTTGAAAGATACTGTACCCTGCAGCATGATACAGAAAAATTAATCATATATTCTGTATTTTAAAGAAGATTTAAATAGGTCTCTGGCAAGCTCTTTTTCCACCTTTTAACTGAGATCTGGGGCTGACAAACTTTTATGTAAAGGGCTGGATAGTAAATATTTTAGACTTTGCAGGCCAGATGACCTTTGTCACAACTACTCAATTCTGTTATTGTAGCTCAAAGGCCACCATATACAGTACATAAATAAGTGGGCATGGCTGTGTCCCACTTATACTTTATTTACAAAAATAAAGGCATGGCTGGATTTGGCCAGCAAATTGTAATTTTTGGAACTCTTGAACTAGATCTAAACATTTTGTTTTGGTCTACCATTTCTAAAACTTTACATACTAATGGACTTGGTAAAATTGGATAAATATGAGCTATTTTATTAAATTTGAATTATGAGGCATTTCGCAAGAATTAAGAATGTTTGGAGATCATCACATCCCTAGCAGTCACCATGTTAAGAGAATGATACTCTGGTAGGTACTATTGCATTTTAAAGATACCCTGGAACATCTGATCATTTCATCATTTCAAAACAAAACCTTAAGTATTTTTGTCACACACACACACACACACACACACACACGCGCGCGCGCACATAATAATAGTGAGGAGTGAATGAGAAAACTTTTGGTAGAAACAGAAGTGTTTATGACATAGATTATGGTGATGGTGATGTTTTTACAAGCATATTTATCTCTGAACTCACCATATTGTAAACATTAAATATGTACAGTTTCTTATATGTCAATAATACCAGAATAAACTGGTTGGGAAAAAAAGGACCTGAGTAATTAGTCCAGACAAGACTAAACCCTAAATATGCTCTTAGCAAAAAATATGTCAATATGACACAGCCATTGAGTACATGAAGACATAGCTTTCATATTACTTTTGAAATGGATCCATCAAACAACCACGAAGTTATACTAAATATCAGTGGGGGAATTTTTTTTCTCTAATTTCAGAAGAATGGAGTTAAGTCAATCGTGAGTGGAAAAGCAAGCTATGATTCTTCTTCAGTTACTGAATTTTTTTTTCTTGCTTTTGTCAATGCTCTTCAGCTGAAGACTACCAAGAACACATCTATGATTGAAAAATTACTAAGTGAAGCTAGAGACAACAGATATCATAGGAACTGATCCAAGACAACTTTAACATTTCCCTCAGCTTAATTAAAGTATAGACAGGCTTCTTCCTGCTTATAGGCCCCTGACTTCCCTTTCCTTAAAACATTTAGTTTAGAAAACTTACTATCATAAATTTTATAAATTCTTTCTCTGCCTTTTGAATGTAAATCTTCTCCTAGGCTCTTGCCAGTTTTATAACAGAAATGTGTTTCTCCACAACTTGGCAGCTTTCCCTCTGAAAAGGAATCATCAGAGAAGATTGTGTGTCTGTCTCCCAGTGTCTTTGGGAGGGTAAGAGCCTAATTTCAGTAAGCACCAGTTAGTAAACACAGATGGTCTAATCACACTGATCATCCTCTTACTTCATGTCTTCTAGTACTTTTCCACGAGCTCGACCTGGGCTGTGAACTTACCCACTTTTTGTTTTAGTGGAGCTGAGTTGAATCTCTCTTCCCTATTGCAATAGTCTTGAATAAAATCTCCCTTGAGAATTTAATTCCATTGGTGTAATTTTTCTTTTTCATTTCTTTCTTTTTTTTAACAGTAATAATAGAACTGACTGAAGTCAGTCTGCTTTTTATTTAAATTTTTATTTTAATTTCCCAGTACTCATCATGACAAGTCCACTCCTTAATCCTCATCATCTATTTAAACCATTCCCTACTCAACTCTCCTCTGGTAACCATCAATTTGTTCTAGTGTTAAGAGTCTGTTTCTTGATTTGTCTCTCTTTTTTGTCCCTTTGCTTGTTTATTTCTTAAATTCCACATATGATTGAAATAATTTGGTATTTGTCTTTTTCTGACTGACTTATTTCATTTAACATTATACTCTCTAGCTCCATCCACACAAATGGCAAGATTTAATTCTTTTTTATGGATGAGTAATATTCATATATATATATATATATATATATCACATCTTCTTTATCCATTCATAAATCAGCACACACTTGGGCTGCATCCATAATTTGACTATTGTGAGTATTGCTGCAATAAATATAGGTGTGCCTTTATCCCTTTAGGTTAGTGTTTTTGTATTCTTTGTATGTGTACCTAATAGAGCAATTGCTAGATTGTAGGGTTAGTTCTATTTTTAACTATTTGAGGAAACTCCATACTGTTTTCCAGAGTGTCTGCACCAGTTTGCACTCCCACAACAAGTGCAAGAGGGTTCCTTCTCCTTCACATTCTTTTGTTTCTTTTGTTGTTGATTTTAGCCATTCTGACATGTGTAAAGTGAATTCCTGTTGTAGTTTTGAGTTACATTTCCCAGATGATAAGTGATGATGAGCATCTTTTCATGTGTCTCTTGGCTATCTGTTATATCTTCTTTGGAGAAATGTCTTTCATATCTTCTGCCCATTTTTAATTGAATTATTTGTTTTTAGGGTGTTGAGTTTTTAAGTTCTTTATAGATCTTGAATACTCACCTTTTATCTGATATGTCCTTTGCAAACATCTTTTCCCATTCTGTATGTTACCCTTTAGTTTTGTTAACTGTTTTCTTTGCTGTGCAGAAGCTTTTTATTTTGATGTGTCTCAATAGTTTATTTTTGCTTTTGTTTTTGTTGTTTTTACTTTTGTTACCCTTACCTCACGGGGTCTGTCTAGAAAAAAGTTGCTATGACCAATGTCAGAGAAATTACTGCCTGTGCTCTTTTCTAGGATTTTTATGGTTTCAGGTCTCACACTTAAGTCTTTAATCCATTTTGAATTTATTTTGTGTATGGTGAACAAAAGTGGTCCAGTTTCATTCTTTTGCATGTTGCTGTCCAATAGGTATTTCCTAATTTCATTTGTTGAAGGGACTGTCTTTTTTCAGTTGGATATTCTTTCCTTTGTCAAAGATTAACTAACAATATAATTTGGGGTTATTTATGGATTTTCTATTTTTATTCTGTTGATCTATGTTTTTATTTTTGTACCAGTACCATACTGTTTTGATTACTACAGCTTTTTAATATAACTTGAAATCCAGAATCTTGTTGCCTCTAGCTTTGCTTTCCATTTTCAAGGTTGCTTGGGTTATTTGGGGTCATTTGTGGTTCTGTACTAATTTTAGGATTGTTTATTCTAGATTTAAGAAAAATGCTATAGGTGTTTTGATAGGAATTAAATTAATTTTGTAGATTTCTTTGGTTAGTAAAGACATTTTAACAATATTTGTTCTTCTAATCCATGAGCATAAAATGGCTCTCCATTTCTTTGTGCCATCTTCAATTTTTTTTCATCAGTATTTCATAGTTTTCAAAGTACAGGTCTTTGGTTAGGTTTATTCTTAAGTATCTTATTATTTTTGGAGGTATTGTTTTCTTAATTTCTCTTTCTGCTGCTTTATTGTTGGTGTATAGAAATGGAACAGAATTCTATACATTGATTTTGTACCCAGTGCAATTTTTTTTTTTTTTTTTGATAAGAAGTGTGGATATCTCAACAAAGGGGAGTAGGACTTAATAGGTTTTGGTTGTATAATTTTGGTGAGGGTCTAAGGAAGTAGGAGCTCACTCTGTTAGAAAGCAGGGAAATTTATAATAGGCAGTTCAATGAATCTTATTTATAGGGTGGGCAGACTAGCATGAAGGCACAGCTGTACTTGGTAAAGAAGTAGCAGTCAGTCATTTATGGAGAAAGGATATTTTGTGTTTTGTGGTTTGCACAGTGACTTTGCTTTTGACTCAGTTTATCATGGTCTCAGAGTGACCTTATCTGATACTGATGTTTTGTGAGGCTGTTTAAATCTAACAGGAGAACAAAATGACCTAATTGTGAGTATCAGAGAAGCTTGTAATAATATTGAAGCCTGAGTTTCTAAACAGCTTCCAGATGTGAAGAGCCACTTTTTTCTTTTTCATTATGTTACAAAAAAAGGAAATATTGCTGGTATAAATGTGAAGATTTTAAAGGTTTAGGACAAAATAATGGTTTTGGAATTCATAGCTTCAGAAAACCAGAAGGGTCTACTCAGACATATATACACAAGTATACACATTCTTTCAATCTCTCTCTTTCTTTTTCCTTTCCTTTTCCTTTTTTTCCATAATAGCAATAGTATCTGATTCCGATGCTCTTGATGAACTAAGAAGAAGCCTTACCTTAAGTGGTTACAAGATCCAGGGCTATTTTATTTATGCTTACCATATACTCTGGATCAGTGTGCTTTGAGGTTGATAACTAGCAAATATAGGATTGGTTTTATGTTGGAATGAAGGTCTTTTAATAAATAAATATCCCATGATCTCATCTACTTTTGTTGATTTATACAATCATTCTAATGAATAAGGTCTTTGTTGGAAGCAAGATGAAGCTTTCCTGGATGAATAGTATGCCAGAGACCGGGCTGTGAGCTCATCATATTGAACCTTCAAGGCCCATTTTTGTTTGGTGAGGATTCATTTGGTCAACTGACATCAGCAGGCTCGCTTTGATCTTGGTGGAAATGTCTCCTAGTCCATCAAGTCTTTCATTCATTGTGTAAAAGATACCTGGTATCTAAGTGAATTAAGTTTAAAAGAATAAGATTTACTTATTCATCCAAAAGTATTTACTGAATATCTCTTATATATAATAGACAATGTTTTAAATACTGGTAAACTATAAGCCAAAACAGACTGTCATAGATCTTAGCATTTATGGAGAGAGACAATGAACAAACAAATCAATAAATAATATGGCAAGTATTATGAATAAGAAAAGACTTGGGAATAATTATTGGAGGGAGGAAATTGAATCAGTTCTTCTGAAGAGCTGAGTTTAAGATGGGATCTTAAATTTGAGGAAAATTATGCAAAGGTGGAGGTGAAGTACTAGTTACTTTTTTACTCTCCTTCATAGTTTTTCCTAGATTTAACTAATAGCCTGATGTGATTGTTTTGTTTCATTGATACAATATTTGGTTGTTTTGCTGGGTTCCCTCATTAAAATTTATTCTTTTACATTTATGCTTACACTTTTTACTAATATAGTTGCTGTTACAGTGTGATGGGTAATGTCTCACATAGATACTGCCATTAAGTTGTGGAGTCAGGATATTTAACCTGTCTTACTTTTGGAATTCAGTTAGTTTTCTCTGGTGTTAAGGACAGTTCTCTTTTCATCGGAGTTTCTGACAGTGAGAAGTACCAGCTTGTATTTGCAGGTTTTTGATATATAGGTTAAGTTCCAACAGCTTATCACATTTTTATATAGATCAATACAGCTAGGGAAAACATGAAACCATGGTTCCTGTTCGGTTTAAATCTTTTTGTCATTTCCAATGTCCTGTTGACAAGTTTAGGAGATGTCTGTTAAAAGGAGGAAGGAGGAGAATAAAGAGAGGGGGAGAGGAGGGAGGGAGAAAAAGAGAGAGAGGGAAAGAGAGAGGAGAAATCTTCTCTGAGTCTTTTTCTTTCCTCTCTTCCAGTCTTCCAGGTTGCATGAGCATATTTTACTTCCTCTTATTCTAAATCTTGATATCAGTTAGGATTCTCCCTCTCCCTCACTTTGCACATCCAAATAGTCACTAAATTTGTTCACTCAATCTGTTTTTGCTCTCTCTTTTTTTCCTATCTTGATGTCTCTATCTTGAGTAGATAATACTGTAATATGGATGAGTAATATTCATATATATATATATATATCACATCTTCTATGTGATATGCTGTCTATGCTGTCCAATAGGATAGTAATTAGCTATAGGGGGTGATTTAGATTTCAATTGAGTAAAAAAATAAAAAAAATAAAAAAAATAAAAAATTCAGTTCCTCAGTTGTAGTAGCTACATTTTAAGTACTTAAAAGCAACTTGTGGCTACCATATTAGTGAGCATTTCCTTTGCAGAAAATTCTATTGGATAGTGCTATTCCAGGCTTAGGAGAGCCTCTTTGCTTATGAAATTGTGTGGATTCTCAAGGAAAGTCAACATCTTATCCCATTTCTTCCTGCCAAAGTTTATCTTTTTAAAAAGGCTGATCTAGCTATTTTGCCTCCATGATCAAAAATCTTTAATGGGTTTCTCATTATCTCAGAATTAAATTTAAACTCCTGATCCTTATATTCATAATGCTCTAAAATCTAATCCTGGTCTCCACTCATACAACTAGCAAATGTTTTTTAAATGATGATATTTAGTTTGGGCAAAGGGGATAGTGAAACTGATCTTCTTACATGCTATTGATAAATTGGCATCTTTCTAGAAGTAAATACAGCAAATGTTACAAGATGCATAAAAGGAGTATACCATTTATTTTGCTGATTTAGTTTCTGGTAATCAGATCCTTAGAAATTAGCTAGAGGTGTAGTCAAAGATATGTACAGAAAGGTATTCATCACACTCTGCTTAATATGTGGGAAAAGTTGGAAATACTGTATATTCTCAACCATTAGGGAAATGCTTAAATCAATTATGCTGGATCTGTACCATTGAGTCTCAACTTTCTAATCTTGATAGCAAAAATATATTTATAGCTTCCTTTCTTGCCACCCCTCTCATTTGTATCCACCTCTTTATTTCAGGTACGTCAAATATATTTTTACTAGACCTTTTGTGTGTGTGTGTGTAAGCTGCTCTGTTTGGAATGTTTTCTCAGTCCAGATGAGAATGTCTGGACTGAGAAATGTCTACTGATGCTTTAAAACCAGTTCAGATTTCACCTCCTTCATGAATTCTTCTTAGACCTTCCCAGATATGCTAGTTCTTTTCTGCATACTCCCATAGCACTTGTATAACATTTATAATATTGTATTTGCTGTTCATAACTTATCCTTTCATCTCTCCCACTTCCTCACAAAACAGAAACCATAAAGGCTGGACTAGTGTTTTTTAAAAATTTATCATTGTCTTTTTAGTATGTGACACAGTACCCATTTTTGGTCCTAAATAATGTTCCTAAATAAATAAATGCAGGGAAAATAAATGTAACTGTAACCATTAATGCCCAGAGGAGTTTCATGAACACTGTAAGGTATCTCCTCCTCCTCCTCTTTTTTTATGATCACGTTGGGGAAATTGATGTGGGAAAATAAGAGACAACCATAAAAATGAGCTGGAGGAATGTCAAAGGTTTAATTTTGTATTATTGTTAATGTTAATCCTCTTCAGGCTGTGTAAACTTTGTTCAGTTAAGCAAATATGCCAGAAGACAAAGATTTTATATTTGCTGGGAAATTCACAGTTGCAAATGCCTGTGTGTTTTCACTGTTCTTAGGAACCTTAGCAAATAACTAACAGATTTGCATTTTCTTTCCACCTAGAATGAAAGGTCTCTAGGTCCCTTACTGAACAATGACATTAAATAAATACTTAAAATATAGGCACAGAGTTGGTAGAAGGGATTTGGGTTGATCTTTAGTTTTGAAATAGATTACTCACAGATACTGTAGTCCGGTATAGAGAATAAAACTAAAATTACATTTATAATTATATTTGTACGCACTTCATATGCAGTGTTAACATAAGGTTTTATAAATCATGACTTCTGTATATTACGCAGGTCATGTAATTTTGTAACAAATATTCAACTCAGAGTGAAGCAAACTCATGTAATGGGGAAAAAAAAAGAGAAAGAATCTTGATATGTAACCAGTGGTAGCTTAAAAAATTACATTGAAAAATTCATGCATAGTGTTTTACCACCAAATCACCCAATTTTATGGCGTATGTTTAGGGAACAGGAACACTAAATTCATCAAACTTATCTAATTTTGGATGCTTCATAAATAAATAATGAAAGGAAGTCAAGAAATCCAAATCTCCTTCCCACATATTTATTTATATGAACGTATACTTTCAAGAATTTACATAATAATTTATGTGGGGAAAGGCTCTGTAGGGATTTTTGTCATCAATCTTTGTCAAAGCACTTTGACTTTAGCCAAATTTATGAATTTTGTTTTACATATGGTTAAAAAGGAGAGAGAAAGATGGTTATTTCCTAAAAGTGGCAAATCAAGATACTGGAAACTTGAATAGAAAAGAATTCTTGATTTCCACTTGAAAAGAGGACATTGGAATATCAACATAATTAGAAGCTAGGAGTGTGATCAATAAGAATGGTATAGAGAGAGAGGTGGTAAGGTCTTTGGGGTCCTGGGGTGATATATAGGTGTGAGCAGAGTTTAATGAAAAGATGGTCTGACTATTGTTTATAATCTTTGCTCCATGGAACACATATTTATTTGTCTATTTCTTATTACTTTTTGGTTATTTAATTTTTTTAAGTTATATTTTTAATAAAATGTAAGAGTATAATTTCTGACTTATTTTATTCCTTAAAATAAATTACCCAGTCTTAGAGATTCAAAGCTATTTCATTTGTGTTCACAAATAAGAGGCATCTGTTCACATGTGGTGACAGCAATAGTTGAAAGATGAAGAAACAAAACTCTTGACTGTTCCTCAAAGTCCAGTTAGGGAAGTAGATCTAAGTTCAAATGCAGGGGAATAGGAATGTCAGCACAGGTGGTCATAGAAGTATTTCCCCAGTTAAGCCAGGAAGCTGAAGTGCAGAAAGTCTTTGAGATTCCCTTCTGATGGGAGCGTGCAGGCCCAGTGGATTGTTCTGCTGGAGAATGCATCCATGTGGCTGGAAGGAACTGCCATAGAATTTGTCTTGGTAAGTTGAGTCATTGCACTCACTGGGACAGGATTCTCCTAGAGGCATAGTGATTCTCTGAAGGAGAGCACTGAGCAACTTGGAAAGCTCATAGAACATTTCAGAATTTTCTAGTAGAACTTGTGTTGTATAGTCTTGGCCCACTTTAAAAAAAATACAGTATATTTTTGCTTCTAAATACATTTGATTTTCATTACATTTTCTAGGCCTGGATCCTGGAACTAGGTGACAATTTACCTCAGCAAGAGTCCTTTATTTCCTTTCATGCATTGCTCTTTTGGAAGGAGGCAAAATTACTTTGCTGACAAAGTAATTTTAAAACTTATCTCAACTGCATTTGCTGATGCAACCAGGTCATTCTTTTCACTAAATATTTCCACAAATTTTGTGTTTGGTATTAAATTATTTCTTTTTTAAAACCTTCATTGAGTCTGCATGGTTTATGTTATATGTATTATTTCCTGATGATCTGTTTGTTTTCTTTCATCAAGAAATGAACTTCTTTTTGGTCTCCTTGTCTGGCCCTTTACATTTACATTAAATGTCTTCTTCTTTGTTATTTTATACATCTAAAATGAGTGATTTCTCACTCTGTATAGACATGAGCCATCTTCCAAGAAGTCTGGCTTCATTAGTTAAAGCAAACAAAGAGCCCTCGTTCATTCCCGTATGGCTCACTACCCCAGTCAATTTCTCAATTTGACTCTACAGTAGCTTCAGGAAACATTTTCACTCAGGTTTCTTAGACTTTTGTTTGCTTGCTTGCTTGTTTAATCTGGGAAAGAAAAAAGCTAAAAGTTCTCAGTTTTGAGTATAACTTTAATACATGTACAGGATAGAACATCATTACACATCTTGGGTTAATTGGTCAAACACATGGGGAATTCAGACCTATGATCATTTAAGCCAATGTTAACTAGGATGGGGAGAGTCAGAGTATAGGTAGGAGTTCCAGAATGCCCCTTCCATTCTTTAGAATTACTCTCAATTCCATAGAGTGTAGGGTACTGCAATCTTAGGGCTGAGGTCTTCCCATGTGGCTTTTCAAGGAAGTGGGGAGGAGGTGTTGGAAACCCATTTTGTTCTTTAAAATAATTCTCTCTTCTGGGGCGCCTGGGTGGCTCAGTGGATTAAGCCGCTGCCTTCAGCTCAGGTCATGATCTCAGGGTCCTGGGATGGAGCCCCGCATCGGGCTCTCTGCTCCGCAGGGAGCCTGCTTCCTCCTCTCTCTCTCTGCCTGCCTCTCTGCCTACTTGTGATCTCTCTCTCTGTCAAATAAATAAATTAAAAAAAAAATAAAATAATTCTCTCTTCTTCCAGTCTTCTGTGGTACTGGTTGTTTAGACTTAAATTTATCTGCTTTCTCTATGGATAAGCATAGGGCTGTGGGGGATGAGTTTGGATCACAATGACTGAATATCTAGAAGACAATTAGAACATTCATATTGCAAGATTGCTTCCTTTCCAACAGATCCTCATGTATGAATTAAACATCTCTTTCTCATTTTTTTTTTTTTTTAATGTCTTTCAGTGCAATCTGCTTTATTTGACATAAGGCATTTGGGACAGTCACTTCGGAAGAGTTCTCTGCCTTTTGGAAGAGTCATAGAATGGTTTAATTCTTAAATCCACTTTTTCGGTAATGCCCTAACATGCCAAACTCCTCGCTTCCGTTCTGGTCATTTCTTTAGCCGTCAGCAAGTGTTCAAAAGATTAGTGTCCGAGTAGACCAGTACCTTTAAACCCTTCTTCCGGCATACATACTTGCATGACGTCATCCATTGCGGCGTAATCCGCAATTGGCTCATCAGCCTTTAACAAAATGACAGATTCGGGAATGACGCCGAGGGTGCCGAGGGTGGCACAGTCGTCACTTAGAATCTTTACGTCGATTGACAGATTCTGGTCAAAAGGAGCAACTGAAAACGCATGCATGATCTGAATTTTCAGTTCTTTTAACGTCTGATTAGCAGAAACAAGAAGTGCTTTCTCACCACGAACTTTTCTATGTCGCATACTGCGCCGAATGACTTGCTTTTGATAGGCTATATAATTTTGATGGGTTATCTTTTGCCGCTTTGTCCCTCCATTGCTTTGATTAAAATCTGGATCTTTTTCTCCATCTGGTTTAGCTTCTTCCTTATCCTCCTCTGTTTCGGAACTACTCACATTGAGCTCCGGAGCTGAATCCTTCATCACCTTTTTGTTATCCACAACTTTATGAACATAGATGGTGGCCTGAGTGTATTCACGTAGGTCCCTCTGCTGTTGACACGATAAGCCCTCTCTGCATTCTGGACAGAGTTTTGGCTCAGAAATATACTGTGTTTCTGAAGGGTTTGCATCTCCCACTTCAGTTCTTGTGATTTAATTAACTTAACTTTGATTTTGATACATTCCCAGCTTCAAAAAGGAAGATGGGTAGAAAAAGGAATCCTATTTATAACACTTTCCTTCTGTGGAAATACCTTTTGAGTCCTTGAAAGTAAGACTGTCCATTTTCATGTTAATGGTTAGAGAAGCCTGCTGAGTTGAGTTATCATGGATAAATTTAAGGAATATATGATATCACTTCCTTGCTTAAAACCCTCTACTGGCTTTCTGTCACACAATGAAATCCAGTCTTCATGACAAACTGTGTAACCAAACAGGATCATTTCCCCAGCTTCCTCTCCAATGTGATTTCTTACCACACTTTCTTGAACATTCTTCTCTGGCTCTGTTAGCTCAGTTGCCATTCCTTGAATATATCTAATGTAATCCTGTCTCCAGAGTTTCTGTGCTCGCTAGTCCCCTCATTCACAACAGTTTTCTTCTAAATGTTTACCTCATATCTCTAGTGAACTGCCACCTCCTAGAAGGGGCATTCCTGACTAAGATAGCATGCTCACCTTACAGTCTTTATCACCAGCTGAGTTTATGTTACATAAACCATCAGTATAGGGACTTTATTGTATATACATTTTTCTATTTTCCAGTGCTCAGAACAATGTCTGGCTCATAGGAATTAGTCAGTAAATATTAACTAATTTTTATTTTATTAATGGGTCACTGTATCAACTAGTATTGTAACTCATAAATGGGCTATGGTTATCATTGGTACTTCCTGAGCAAAGCTTTGGTCCTGAGAGTGATGATGGATTGATGATTTAGATACCTAGGGAAGATATAAAGAATATGTTTTATTAGAGCATGGTTCTTATGGTCCAAGATGGTAGGGAATATTAAGGCCAAATATGACACACAGGCTTAATTCACTCAGGGAAAAAATTGGTGTGACCTGTCTTTAGTAAATTATAACCTGTAATCCATTGAAATTAGCTTGTATCGATCTTTTGTCTATGGCAACTATCATCTGAAACATGGGTGACATACCATGATGACAACTTTCTTTACCTCCTCCAGTCAGGAATGAGGAATTCTTGGGATGAGTATTTTTCCATCCTGGAATGATGTTATAGGGGGAGAAAGAGGCTCCCTGCTTTCATCCATTCTGACCACCAGACAACTTTAGGAGTTGGTTACCGTGGAAACTGTTCCAATTATCGAGGATGAAATAGTTTAAGACTATTGCATATCATACTCAAGTGGATCTACAAGTAGGGAAACTTAGTAACATTTATTTAAAAATTGACAGAAACTTCTGTGATAGCAAGCTTGTAAAGCTGATAAGATTTTCTCTCCAAGCATATACAATGATTTCCCTTCATACTGTTGCAGGTTCCCAGGCCCATTATCATCTACTTTAGGGTGAGGGGGAAAGAAGGCAGGGGTAGCTGCTGTAAATATAATATTCCCAGAAAGGGAAGAATGTTTGCATATCCAGCTTATGTGTTAGGGATTGCTGACTGGAGACTGCTCTGCAAAGACTGACCTCCTTTTTTGCATATTTCCCCTGCATTATTATGCTTGCAGAGCTTCTTTTTCTTTGGCTTGAGTTGCAGTACCACCTAACCTTTTGAGCACTATAGCCATGTTCATTCAGTGGTAGCTGATAGAAAAGGAAAACTGTCTTATACCACCCAATTTCCCATGTGTGTGTTTATTTATTTTTAAAGATTTTTTTTTTTTTTTTATTTGACACAGAGAGAGAGAGAACAAGAGAGCACAAGCAGGGAGAACTGCAGGTAGAGGGAAAAGCAGGCTCCCTTCTGAGCAGGGAGCCAGATGCAGGGCTTGATCCCAAGACCCTGGGACCATGACCTGAGCCAAAGGCAGACACTTCACCGACTGAGCCACCCAGGGACCCCTTTCAAGGCATAGAGTTAAACACAGCAAAATTTTGGGATTCTGATACAAAAGTAATTTAGTTAAACAGAAGTTATAAATGCTATAACTGACTGGAAAAGAAATATTGTAACTCGTATTCCTTTCCATTGTAATTTTTTTTTTGATCATGAACTTCATCTCAATAACAACATTAAACTGCCACCTATAGGTTTCAATTAGATACCAATTTTGACCTATAATTGTAGCTTTTTATATATTTGAGTAAAAAAAAAAAACCACCTTATTTCAGTAAATTACCATCTGCACTGCATCTCCACAGGTCCAACATTGTTTTGGTCTTATTCCTTAAGTTGAAACTGTAATCCATCTTCTCAAAGTTAGGAACACAAAGCCTGCAATCAGCTCATTAGTGGATTTGGTCATTATGCTCAAATTATACATTAATTTTACCTGAATTACTTGGAGCTAAGTAACAAAAAAACTCCCCCTATATGTGCTGCCTTAGAGGTTATTGAATTCAATTGTATTGAGATAATAGTTTTAAATTAACATTTATATTGAACTTTACAGATATGCAGTTCTTAAATTATTGAACTGGTTACTCAGATCATAGAAACAACATCCCAACTAGATCTTTTTGCCTCCAGGCTTGCTTTCTTTTCTCTCTCTCTCTCCCTTTCATTCATTAGCGCATCACCAAAATTGTTTCTTTAAGTTACAGATGGGCTTATGTGGCTTTCTGTTTGGAAATTTGGGATGATAACTTCTAATTTACAGAACTGAGTTCAAACCCCTTTGATTTAGCTGTCAAAGCTATATGTAATGTCAAATTAACCTATCTTTTTAACCTCATCTCCTGCATGCACTTGGCTTCTCCCATACCTACCTTTTACAATAAGCCATGATTTTCTGGTCATGAACACACTTCCGTCTCTCTAGAATTGTGCTCATGCTTTCTTCTCTGACATGAGCTTCCTCCCCTTCTTCATTTGAGTAAACCCAACTCAATCAGTATCACCTCTTCTATGCAGCTTATCCTCCCCTCTTTTTCTTACTGCAGAGAGAAGTTATGATTGTCTTCTATCTATAACATTCGGCATAGAGGGGAAGGTTCCTAAAAATAATTAGTAATAAAGTAAATTTCTTATCCTTGTATCAAGTAAGCTATTGGACCTGCAGTTCATTTGTTTTGTTTTGTTTTAGGGCATTCTATTTATTTTTAACTGAAAAACCTTCATCAAATGACTTGTATGCAAAAGTCTGTTCTCTGTTATTTATGTTTACAGAACATGTCCAAGAGGATTTTTTCAAGCGGCTGTCAGCTGTTAGCCCTGTGAATCATATAAACTACAAGACCTATCAGTTCATAGAGGGGTCATTCACACAGAATACTCAGGACCCATTGCTAGGCTGAGTGTGGTTGCCTGGATTTTCCTGGAAAAGGACCCTGGCTGTTGTCTTGGTCTAACAGACACATTCTCACCTGCCCATCTGCCAGTGTGAAGGAAATTAAGTGTGATATGTGCTATGATAGAGGAAGCAACAAGATACAGCAGGATGGTTTTAGAGGGTTAGGGAAGGCTTCCAGAAGGAAGGATCATTAACTTGAGACTTGAAAAAGGAGTCAGTTTAGCAGTCAGTGAAACACTTAGGCAACAGGGAGCAGGGATGCTCAAAAAAATGAAGGAAACCTGGACGTAAAAGACAGCAGAGAAGAAAAAGTATTTTAGGACAGCTGGAGCCGTCTGTGTGTGCCTGCGTAGCTGCAGGTATACGTATGCATGTGTGATGGTGGTTTCCCTGGAGAGAGAACTCAGGTGAGGCTAGAGGTCCTAAGGAAGCATAGTTCCATAGTCAAATGCTTTTTATAAAAGTGGCTTTTATTTTTAAAAAATTTTAAAAAAGATTTTATTTATTTATTTGACATAGAGAGACACAGCGAGAGAGGGAATATAAGCAGCGGTAGTGGGAAAAGGAGAACCAGACTCGCCAATGAGCAGAGAGCCCCATGCAGGGCTTGATCTCAGGACCCTGGGATCATGACCTGAGTTGAAGCAGACACTTAACGACTAAGCCACCCAGTCGCCCTTAAAAGCAGCATTTTTTTTAAAAGGTGTTTATTTATTTGACAGACAGAGATCATAAGTAAGCAGAAAGGCAGGCAGAGAGAGAGGAAGGGAAGCTGGCTTCCCACTGAGCAGAGATCCCGATGCGGGCCTTGATCCCAGGACCCTGGGATCAAGACCTGAGCCCAAGGCAGAGGCTTTAACTCACTGAGCCACCCAGACACCCCCTAAAAGCAGCTTTTAAACATTACTGTTTTCTTAACCTAGTCATGGTCAGGGTTCTTTCAAACAATTAACAGCAATGAGTGCCTACTATGTGCAAGACAGGGTACTAAGTGTTGTGGGGAACAAAAAGAATTTTGTGATCTTATGATAATATAAAAGAGATAAAACCTGCATACAAATAATTATAAAACAAGGTAGAAAGTGATAAGTGCCATATGAGAGATAAAAATAAAATGCTAAAGGAGTTCAGAAGAGGCAGAATTCACACATTTATGTGTGGCTGACCTATTTTTACTAACACTATGATAATCTTAGCTATGCAGCTCCATCTCAACTATGGTGATGTTAATTTTGCAACTACTTTGACCTTCTGTAGGGGACAGTCTTTATAAAAACATCCTATTTATAATACAAACTTGGTCCAAGTACTGTCTGTAGGCTGACTGACTAATGGCATCAAAGCTGGAGAGTTTCAGTGGGTTTAAGTTCTAGAGGATTAAAGGTAACAGAAATGGAGGCTTAACATTAACCAAATTTGGGGTCTGTACTTATTAAGTGTGAGCCAGTGTGGAGTTTTAATTGCTTGGTAATGGGCAAAGGGAAAGTTTAATTATTCAAATTATTATTAATGTACAAACAGTAGGATTTTCCTCGGTACAGTTGCTAATGCTTTGCCTATGGAAGAAACAACATATGAAGAGACATCCTTCCCTTTACTATAAGACACCTTCTATAAACTCCTGCTAAGCAAATACCACCAGATTAGAGGGTCTATACCCCATCAATAGACTGGTGCACATAGTTGGTGGTAGTCAGTCAGCTTCCACTGTCCCTCACAATGCTAGTTGGTGAGTCCAAATTTGCTAGCTCTAGTAAATGGATGTTCCAGTGTTTCAGATTAAGAGATTAGAATTAGTTTTGCTCTGAGTCTGGCTTTGTGCTCATTGGATTATGATCATTTCTTCTAAATTCTGCTGAATTTGTCTGGTCTCTGAGACTGGATTTCCCACCCTTCCATCTTTAAGCAATGGTGCTATCCTGTAAACAAGAAAAAATTATTACTTTTAATCTTCTGGAAATAATAGTAGTCAAAGCCAACATCTACTACTTAAATCTGAGCCCTCAATAAACATTTATAAAAGGCAAATGTAACACATGCAACATAGTGGAAAAGCTTCAGACTTAGACCTGGGATCCCAATTGAGTTGCTTAGTAGTTATGTCACTAGGGCAGATTGGTGAATCTCTGTCTTTGCTTAATCATCTGAAAATGCATTGTTCTGGGGTTAAATGTGAAATGTAAACAAACATAGGCTTAAAATGCTGCATAAGGTTAGGAATTATTTCTTGAAGACCAATGGCTTTTTGGTATGGAGAAAAGCTTTCGCTTTGCCCCCTAATCTTACACACATGGACTTTTATTATAGTCATTAAATCTGTATATGGAAGTGAAAACTCCATTCGTCTGCACTTGTAGTTGGAGGCATTTCTATAGAGTGGGGGTGGACGTGATTTTATCTACCTTGTCAAGTGTGTATACTTGGAAGCTTGTTAAAGAAGTAGTCCTCTTGTTAAATCAGTCAGCTGAAAAGGAGCCACGTATTCCTTTTTAAAATGGTATATTATTTCATCAAATTCATTTTCATACATTTCACGTAGAACATGAAGATTTAAGTGAAAGAACATTTCAGAAAAAAAAAAAAAAAAGAAAAAGGGACAGGATAGTAATTACAACCAAACTTTCCTTGTGCTGACAGCAACCAACTCATTTATTAAGTCAATGTAGTCAAGTAACGCAGCAACATCACACTTGATTGAAATCTTGGCCAAGTCTGACAGATGTTCTCTACTCATTGTCAATCTCAAGTATGTTTTAATGAGTTTCAAGTGGCTGGTGCTCCCCTCTGCAGATGCCACTGTTGCAGAGATTGTGAACAGATTCTTCAGGGCAATGGGTTTTGTATTTAATAACTGGTGCATGGTAGGTGACGAGTAGAAATCATCACTGAAAATGCAATTGCAATTCTGGAAACAGCCACTGTCTGTCTGTAGTTGAGCCTCCTTCAAATCAGTTAAATTCAGAATAGTGCCCAAAGCTAGTCTGTGTGTACATAGCATCTCGATCTTAAAAGTTGATAAGAGTATTTCAATACCTCAGACTCTTTGGAGATCTAAGATTCCCACTGTAGGAGATTTACTAAAGCCATAACATTTAAAAATTTGCTTTGATCTATCTATCTATCTATCTATCATCTCTCTATCTATCATCAGTGTTCCTTAATAAAATTGCTGTGTCTAAAAGTGAGAAAAAGACAGAGAGAGAGAAAGTAAGCTAGAGAGAGAAAGATTACAAAGTAATTCCTATTTATTTGCTTGAATTTCAGATAGGTTCAGTGTAAGTTTTTAGATGCATTAAAAAAACAGTTTTCAGAGAAATAGTTTGATATTTCTACTGGTTTATAGATCTGTTGTTTTCACTTTAAAAATTATTACCTGTGTAGAGAAAAACCATGAGGATATTATTTTCTTTGGTCAATCTCTATCTCAAAGAAAATGGTTTATATATTCTGTATATCATGCCAGAAAAATAAATATTGCTTAGTTGCTGTGGTGTATGAGTTTTTTTTTTTTCTTTTTTTTTTTCCCCCCACACCTGGATAAATCTATGTCCTGTTGCTGGTCTAACGCTCTAGTTTAAATGTAATAGTTTCTTTCTTTCTTTCCTTTTTCTTTTTCTTTTTTCTTTTTTTTAAGATTTTATTTATTTATCTGACAAACAGAGATCACAAGTAGGCAGAGAGGCAAACTGAGAGAGAAAGGAAAGGAAGCTGGCTCCCTGCTGAGCAGAGAGCCTGATGCACAGGGCCTGATCCCAGGACCCTGGGATCATGACCTGAGCTGAAAGCAGAGGCTTTAACTCACTAGTCACCCAGGTGCCCCTCCTTTTTCTTTTCTATACATCAGATATAAACATTTTAATTAACTGAAGTGTTTTTACATAATGGTCTGAGTTGAACAACAATTCCCAAGAAACTTCTTTGGTCTTATGATACAGAAATTAAGAGCAAAGAAACTCTTGAGGAAGGTATAAACATCGATATATGTCAGAGAAGATGTGTTGAAGGCCTAATTTCATTTACCTAACACATTGTCTAAAATAAATGAAACTTGCAAATATTAAAGGAGTACTTTGTCAGACTTTTGATATTAACAACTTTTCGTACTTCATGCTTGATCTAAAACCCAAAGCCTGTCAGAAAGCCAGATGGGAAGTAGGGCATCTCTGATACATTACTGTTTAGCTACCACAAGGGAGACAAGGATTTCCTTGCTTCCGAGGAGGTGTGGGGGGGAGTAGAACACTGCGGTCCCACATATGTACTGGATATGGTAATGGTGAGAGTTCCTGTGAAAAGATGGTTTCTTTAAAAATACTTATTAATTATTATCTTTTAGGTTTCTGTAGCTCTGTGACCTGCACATATCCAGAGTCTGACTGTGACATACAGCAGTTTGTGTGAGAGAAGATGAGTAGTGAGAGAAATTTCTGGGCTGAAGTGCAGTGTGTGACAGACACAGTGGAATCTAAAAGAGCTGCTTGTTAGTTAGAAATTAGTCATATGATCTCCCTGATATGAGGACATGGAGAAGCAACATGGGGGGGTAGGGGGATAGGAGAAGAATAAATGAAACAAGATGGGATTGGGAGGGAGACAAACCATAAATGACTCTTAATCTCACAAAACAAACTGGGGGTTGCTGGGGGGAGGTGGGATTGGGAGAGGGGGAGCGGGCTATGGACATTGGGGAGGGGAGGCGAACCATAAGAGACTATGGACTCTGAAAAACAACCTGAGGGTTTTGAAGGGTCAGGGGTGGGAGGTTGGGGGAACAGGTGGTGGGTGATGGGGAGGGCACGTTTTGCATGGAGCACTGGGTGTTGTGCAAAAAGAATGAATACTGTTACGCTGAAAAAATAAATAAAAAGGGAAAAAAAAAATAAGGGCCACGTGCCCCCCAATGCTCATAGCAGCAATGGCCACAGTTGCCAAACTATGGAAAGAACCAAGATGTCCTTCAACAGACGAATGGATAAGGAAGATGTGGTCCATATACACTATGGAGTGTTATGCCTCCATCAGAAAGGATGAATACCCAACTTTTGTAGCAACATGGAAGGGATTGGAAGAGATTATGCTGAGCGAAATAATTCAAGCAGAGAAAGTCAATTATCATATAGTTTCACTTATTTGTGGAGCATAACAAAGAACATGGAGGACATAGGGAGATGGAGAGGAGAAGGGAGTTGAGGGAAATTGGAAGGGGAGATGAACCATGAGAGACTATGGACTCTGAAAAACAATCTGAGGGTTTTCAAGGGGTGGGGGGTGGGAGGTTGGGGGAGCCAGATGGTGGGTATTAAGGAGGGCACGTATTGCATGGCGCACTGGGTGTGGTGCATAAACAATGAAACTTAGAATACTGAAAAAATAAAGTTAAAAAAAAGACAAAAAAAAAAAAAAAAAGAAATTAGTCATTGGCTGGGCCCAGTGTGGGTGCGTAGTAACTTTAGATTTTTCACTCTCATCTTTCTTTGGATAGCCTTGCCCTTCTCTCAGGCATGGCAAGCCCTCTGGGAAGTTGTTGACGGCATTGCCAAAAATATACAACATTTAAATGGAACAAGTAAGAAAAGGATTCTTTGCAGCTTGGAAAGGCAATCAATAAGATGGATATGGAGTCTGGGAAGGAATCTTTCTTCTCTCCCAAAGAGAAGGGTGGGAAGGGGTGAGGTCTCGTACTGTAGGCTGATTACCGGGTACAAAGATGATGGGTTGATTGAAGGTGTGCAAACAGACCACAGAATCTGTTAATCTAAGAGGGCATATTTGAATACGGTCATTTGAATGTAAAGCTGAAAGGTGGCTTAGATCAACTGCGATATTTAAAGTTCTCGTTTACCAAAGCAGCGTTCCAGTGTCCCTGGCATTCTTATAAATTATGGGAAGGATACACGGACTGAAAAATTCAACCTCTGAAAAAGTGCAGCTTTGAAGCTGTAAAAAGCCACTAACTGCTTTAGCTGATTACATAGCAGGCTCTTTAGAGAGCCAATCTCTCGGCAGGCATCCCTGCCACACGTTTTCCTATTTATTTTTGCTGAAACGCTACCACAGATTTTAAGCTAAGAGAAAAAATAAACATGCAAGCGTTTGTTTAAGAAGAATCTGGAACCTCTCTGATACGCTATGTGAGCTGAGGAACACCGGTGTGGTGGTTTATTGTATGCAACCAGCTGTAACCACTTCAGCTGGAGAGCACTTTATATTCTTCTTCTTTAAGGCAGTAATTGGTAAGTGTATTTTCTGCCTGTAATCAATAGCTTTTATATTCAGTGTAATATTTCTCTTTGTTTAGAAATATTACACTGAATATAAAAGCTATTGATCACAGGGAGCAAATGTCTTTTCCGCATACCACTCTCCATGACCAAATAATACCAAAATTCTATACCACTACCACTATGACAAATGCCTCTATCATTAACTGGCCCTTCAATCTTTAAGAACCAAGGAAGAAAAGAAATTTTGTTACTGACTCTCCAATGAAACCATGACTTATATACAAAAATAATGTCATGGATGTGCTGTAAACCAGAAAGTATGATCTGATGAATTTTTCTAGAAGTAGTGATGAGTTTTCCTGTGTGTTTATTCATGTACATATTTGTTACGTGTGTGTGTGTGTATGAATGCATGCATATTGGTTCTGCTTGAACCACCTGTCCCTGGTCGTCTCCATGACTGATATGAATTCACTTCCCCGTTGTATCTATATCTAAACCTGTATACCATCTCACTATGTCATATATGTGCACACTCACACATATGTATACACATATATGTATACACATACATATATTTATACTGATTTCTAGTTTCTTAACACTTAGTCTTCATGTGACTAAGGGTAAAGATTTCCAAAGCAGCTCATTCTTACCAGCAATATGACCTGTGAGCTGAGCTATTTTAAACCAATGTGAAGATGCTTCCTACTAACTAAACCATGGCAGAGATATGTTTTCATAAAAGAGTCAATCTTTTCCTGATTTTCACAGCAATGTTCTATGGGTTAGCAGTGACCTTGTTTGCAATACGACCTGTGAATTTAGCTGATGAATTAGACACTGATGAATTAGTATTTTTCATATAGATTCATAAAATTATAATTCATAAAAGCTAGTAACTTGTGGTGATCAAGCCAGAAAAAGTGGATTTTCAAATGAGAAAATACTGCTGAGATGTGAAACTTTGTCAAATGTGGCTAAGCCAGTAAGGAGTGGAATTTAGACATCACCAAAGAGAGATGTAGTATCTAAGAATCTTTGAGTTAGAAATTTACGATATAATGTAGCCTATCTTATATTATAGATTCCATCAGGATATTGGCCACTATATAAATAAATGAGGAATCATTATAGAAAATTTTTCTTTGGATTTGGTATTTTAGAAAGATATTCTGAAATATAAGTATGTAGAAATGAGGTAGATTAGACTGGGATTTTCCCCCCACCCCCATATGAATAGATAGATTAAAATTAGATTAATAGTGCATTCTTTTAAGTGGATTTATGCCAACACTATGTCATCTCTGGCCTTTAGTCTTATTATACCAAATAATGTAAAATTAAACAGAGAGCCTCAATTTTATACTTTGATTTACATATGACATCCAGAAATAAATGAAGGTCCTTGTAAACTGCAAATTGCTTACAGGTGATGAGCTGGCCATCTTGAAAATTTCCCCATGAGCAGGATCTTTATTTCTGGATTCACAGTCTCAAAGGCAGGTTCAGTGGAATCACTAGTGCCTGAACAAGAAGAGACATCAAGTAACCTCCACCATGGAAAGCAGGTCCTTTTAGAAGGGGCTGCAGAGGAGAGAAGACAGCTCTCTGAATTTACTTGGCATATGAATAGAAGAATTTGGATTCCAAAAGAGACCACCTGCTACCCTTTATAGGTGCTAAGAAATACCAAAATTAAAAGTACAAGAAATATGATACTCTAAATAGGGAAGGAAAAAGAATGGTAATGAACTTTCAGAATAGACAAGTAGACTGCAGTGGTTGCTATTAAAAATACATATCCACAGTCAGAGAAACATTCGCCCAAATTGTACAAGGATGCTATCGTGCTCTAGGGTAAATGCTTTTCACTTATAATGAAGGATTGTTAAAAATATTCCATTTTTTGTGCGTATGTCTATAGGTCTGTGGGTTCGCTCATCAGAACATACACTGCTTTTGTGTGTGTGTGTGTGTGTGTGTGTGTGTGTGTGTGTGTGTGTTTGTGTGTGTGTGTGTGTTGGAGGAAAATTTATTTCTTTCATAGTGTTTCATTCCCTAGGGAAAGCCATAGAAGGAGAGTTGTTTGTTGTATGAAAGAGTATTTTATACAGTATTAAATCCAGGAGTTTATTATTTTGGAGACAGACTCACATTTCACGGCAAGACCAGTATGCACCTTAGCCTATTCTGTCCTTTCCTGGCAGAAACATCCTGTAGAGATCTCCAAATAGCAATTCCCTTATGTCATAATATCAGAAAATATCTTATTCTCAGCAGAGAGGCATTTTTTCCCCCAAAACATGCTCTTAGCTATACGATTCAAACTGTAAATCTTAACTCTCCTAGTGCTCATGGATGGTACTAAGGAAGTTTGTTGACATTGCATGGAAACAGTAAGTAGAAAGTTGTACATTAAAATTGTTTTAAAATGTTATACATTAAAAAGGTTTTTTTTGGGGGGTGGCATCGTTTTGGACACACACCTATTCACAGATCCAGATACTAATACTGAGCGATAAATCATAAATTCCCTTATTTCAATGTAATAATTCTACAAACATTATTTGGACCAGAGAACAGAAAGAAAATCAACATGCAAATTAACTAATGAACTGGCTGAATCCATGACAATTCATAATTCCTTGTGTAGACATAATCTGGCATGGATACACAGGCCACAGGACAAACTTTATAACTACCACCCTCATTATAAATACTATGACAATGCCTTACATTTCTGGAACTTTCAGATTTTATCCTTCTTAATCTAATCCAAAAGACAATTGTTAATTGATTAGACTCTGCAAAAAAACAAAACTTTTGTAGGCACGTAATTTAATCCACATGGCCAATGTTTGGTAAAAGAGAATGCTTTAGAAAGAAATGGCAGTTTCTATTTGTCTAAACATATTCCTTCTGATACTTGAACATGAAAGCTTTCTTAGTTTTGATATAATTATTTGTGGTCACTTAGATTGTCACCTCTGAAGATGGAATATACTTAATGCATTAGAGGTACCTCAAATGAAGACTTCACTCTTCCTTTTCTGCTATGTAGAAAATGGAATTCTAAGTTATCAGGCTAAATGAATCCACATGCTATGTGCTCACTCCTAATGTTTCCCACTTTATGACTCTTGTCTAAAGCTAGCGACCTGCTTTGCATCTGAATATATGTAGCCAATTTACATATACTGATGTTAGAAATGAGAATTAATGGTTTTTATAAGCACAGTTGAAAGAACATTCCATCTAAAATGCTGAAAACTCTGGTTTTAATATATGAAAATAAAGCAGCCAAAGAAAGATTTTTTTATATGTTCTAGGCTTCATGCTGCAGTCTTTCATAAGAAAGGTGAGATGACAGACAGCAGATGGATTTATCTTCTTACTTAGCTGCAAAACTACAAATCAGTTTCATATAAACAGATCTCTCAGCCATATATAGCTTGACAGTAATTCTGTAAGATTCATCAAGTCAAGGAAAGTGATTATGTCTGATGACATGAAATAACGTTAAAGTTTTTAAGGATATATCACATGATTTCAATATATTAGGCTTCCTAATCCATTAGATATAATCTTTTTAGTGAAAATGCTTTTCTGTGTACCAACGACTTTAGTACTCATTTACTATTTGCAACGATAAATAATTCTTATACCTTTCAAGTTTTTTACCCAGAATAACCTGAAAACTATTTTAGTAATGCTTTCAGGTTACAATGTTTTTAAATTTTTAGAAACATCTGAGATCAAGGTAAGGTTTTAAAAATATTTTTATTTTACTTATTAGACTAACATTCGTACATTGAAACTGCATTACAGGATTTAGGTAATTAAATTTCTTATAAGAGAAGAAATAAGACATGATGTGCATAAAGCACTTAATCAATTATAGTTTAAAGCCTCTTTTACTTCTCTGTAATATTTGGAGGCAGACCCAAACCAATTCCAGAGCAGGGATGGTAAGAGATTCTGTACATTAGAGCAAGGCTCTCAGGCTGCACTTAATTCTGGTATAATGACATCTGGCCAACATTCCAAGATGAAATTTTCAATAAATGCTGGCAACTAACACAATTCATTATGGTATCTCCTGATAAAGGATGTGGGCAAAAATTGCTTTGGCTCTAAAAAAGCTTTCACTTCATTATGAGACTGGATCAATCACCATCAGCAGAAGACACTCGTTGGGCTACTTCTTTTGCAGCTGTTATGCACTTTGTTATCAGGGCCTGTTGAAGGCACTAAGAAATTGTTTCTATTAGGCAGGCATTATTGCTGGACTTCTCTAAGCTAAATTTGCTTTTAAGTGTATTTCTTTAGTAAAGAGATGAAACAATCAGTCTGAACTGAGATCAGTGTGAGATCACCTGCTTATCCCTATAAAAGCAATGCCATTTAGATGACATTTTATTTGTATTTCAGCACAAAAAGAAATGAAAATATATTTTTCCACTAAATTGAGAAAGGGAAGACAAGTTAATCAATGATCACTATGAATTTGAGACAAGCGGAGAGGTTAAATTTCGTGTCTGTCACTTCCTCTCTCTTTAACCCCCCTCCTCATAAGGAAAATTTAAATGCTGTTACAGGTTGAGGTTATAGTATAAACTAGAGCTTGAAACCATATCTACCTGCTTCATCATTTCACATCTTTTTTTTTAATCGATTTTGTGTCTATGTTATTGGGACCACATAACAAAAGAATTAGATAAAACTTGAAATAAAGTTTTTCAAACATTCAAATGGGTTTTTAATAACTATCTCACCAAAGACAATCTGATGTATAAGCATTATTTTGCATTTTACACTTGTGGCAAACACTATATTTTGTAGCAGCTTCCTTTGGATAAGCCATATTTAAATTTTTACTGCTTTCCTCTCTCCTGAGTCCTCTAGGAAAAAAATTGCAGAATGTTATGTTACCCAGAGTATCAATTAATCCCTTCAGTCGGGTTCCATTTATTAGCAAAGAAAAATTCAAAAGGTCGCTTACCATTTCTTAGATAGTTTATTTTGAATGTGACTCACGAAAAGCATATAAATTAGAATATATGACTATGTGCAAGGGTTCTCACATGTTAAAGAAGTGTGAATTATTGCAAATGAAAGAGATATCTGAGAATAAGCATGCTGCAGTGATTGAAAGTGGGAACTAAAAAATTCCAAAATAGAACTTCTGAACCACCCCAAATATCCAGCATAACATTTTGCTCTGCTCTATCTCCAGCAGCAAAACAAGAATGGTAATTTACCAACACTTTTCAAGTTGCTTAGTGTTTCATAATTGCTAAGGCACCAAACGGTTATTAGATAGGGATCATCATTATTCAACCTTCTTTAAACTTCTTGGATCAATAGTAAATAATTGGCTAGAAAATATAGTTGAAAAATTTTGAAAGTAGATAATTCTCAACTGTCCTGTAATACCTTATGAATGCTATGTAGGAGTCTTGTCAGAAAGTATATTTTGATAAATTGGTAGCATTTATGAATTTCTCTATGGGCCCTAAATGAAATAGCATTTTAAGGTTTGGTATAGATAAATGCCAATTTCACTATCAACTCTATCTCAGTTTTTGAGAAACATTAATTGATGTGGTTAATGAAACATTCTAAAAAGATTTGGTAACTGGTTAAAGAGGAAAAAAGAGTAGGTTCGGAGTTCACATGTTTGTACTAGTCAAGGTAACATCACCTGCTCTAACAACTGAATCCTAAGATGTTTTAATGGCTCACAAAATTACAGGTAGTTCCAGTTTTCTGAGGTGCATTTTTTTATACAGTCATTCCAAGATTCAGGCTACAAGACTGCCATCTTCAATTTGAAGCTTTAACGTTGTCCTGGTTATTAACACCCAGCAGTTAGGAGGGAAAAGAATATGGATGGCTTAAATGGGCTAGGAGTGTGAAGTTTACTTCCACTCGTATTTTGTAAGCACTCAGTCACACGGTCACAGCATTATAAGAGAGGCTGGAACTGCAGATGTGTGTTCAGGAAGAAGAGACAAACCAGTCATAACTGGCCACCAGCCCACTCTTCTCATTTTCCATCCTTCCCCTCTATTTTGCTTATCTTTGGAGAATTACACATTATATCACAAATTCTAAGTGCTGCCTAGTCTGATTCAGCCAATGTTTAGATATTTTTAGCCTTGGTATCGAAACCTTAATTATATTTATTTATATTGTATACTAGTATAAGGACCCTTATTAAAACTTAAATATAATGTAGAATCTCAGTTTGGAAACCATGCAAAATCAGACCCGTTTTGGTTGAAGTGGGGAAAGGGACCCAGAGTCTCTTCCATTCAGCTTGCCCTAACCTCATTTCCTACCCCATGCCAGACCTTAAAGAATCTCTAAGAGGCAGGGCTGGATCAGCTGTTCCACTTTAATATCACCAAAAGTCATATTTTAATTCAATTTTTGTCTGTTTAATCCAGAATTTAGCTGCCATGATGTTTCCAAGTTTTCCAGCCTATTTAGGTAATTCTATTGTGTAATGTTTAAATGAAAATGATTCAATCCCTTATCCATCTCAACTTCGTCTATAGAATACTAATCAATATTTCCAAAGAGTCTCAGACCAAATCCACTTCTTCTAATCACTTCTTATTCCAGTTTGTTGAATCTGATGAATTCAGCATTGATCTTCTTCATTTATAATCTTTTCTATTTCCATCTATCTGTTCTGAGTTGATCCAAGTGGACAATATAGCTCCTATTCCACAATTTTCATCTTGAAATTTACGAAAGACAATTGTGTGAATAGACTTTTGCTGAAGGGGTCATTTTGGAAGGAGGCTGCATGTTTCATTAAAGCACAAGAGAGACAATTTATTCTGATCGTTAACTTCCGCCTGCTTAAATATATGGCCACACCGCCATCAGGAACTCCCCACTGGCTCTTTCTCTTCCTCATGTCCGTCTCTTGCCATTTTGCTGGGCCTTCTTCCCTGCTTCTCACATCCCCTCTGTTTTTCCATGTTCCTAGAACTGCTGTTGCCCTTTCTTTATAGGTGGAAACTAGTGGAAACTCAATTTTTCCCCTTCTTTATTTTGCAGGGTTTTCTTTGTTTCATTTGAAGTCTATTCTGCTCCTATATAAAATAGCCTTTTAAGACTATTATTCCCCAAGCAACATATTTCTTTACTTAAAGAGTATTTCAACCAGCTTTTAAAATAATGCTCCCTGTCCCTATCCCGCCCCCTAAATTGAGGCTCTACAAAAGGAAGCTTGTATGTGTAGGCTCTTCTCTTTTAGAACTCATGACCAAAGAAAGATATCTTGGAATGCACACACAAGTGGGACCTGTATACAGAAACAGAGAAATTCAGACCATAAAGTTCATGTCTGGATCTCAATAGAGAGAATAAATGATAAATAGAGACAAAAAATATATATATCATCTTCCACACTGTAATACCTCCTTTCTTTACTTTCTTTGTGTATGATATCTTGGATTTAAAACTGTCTTTGGATGATTGTACCCTTTGAATGAATAGTGCATTTTGGTAAATAGAGGGGTGGGTTGCTCCTCAAATATATTAAGCAGAAATCTTGACCAGGCTCTTTAAAAAGAAAAACTCTGATATATAACACTTATGATTTTTATGATCTCACTATGCTCACATTTCTTACTCTATTATCGCTCTCTGGGCTCTCCATCTGATTTCCATAATGTATGTTCATAGTGCATATGTTTATTACAACAGATTGCTAAGTTAACTTATCATGGCTTTTCTGCACTTATATTTTCTACTGATTTAAAATTTTAAGAGACACCAAGGCAAATTTGACAGTTACCTAATAAAGCTGAAATTCTGTCTACAATTGGAGTACCCTGGGACCCTGACTGCCTTTGGCTCTATGAATGCATGCTGTATGCTAGTGGTGCATTGATCAGAATGAGTCTGCTTGCAGTGAGCCCTGGGCATGCTCTGGGCTGTGAAACTTCAGGGGAGTGAGGGACGGTGGAATCATTGTGAGAGCAGCTTAGGTACAATCGATCGATGCTCATGACACCAACAATGAACCTCTCTCTAGAGGGGCATATTGCAGTTATGAAGTCAAGCAAGTATAAGTGTGATGGGGTGGAACGTCAATTTTTCTCCAAGTAAAGAAACTAGTCCAGAGGTCACAGCTGATGAATGATCAACTGTTCCATTCTTTGAGGTATCTGCAAAGATGGGCTAGTATTTATAAAAACCTATTGATAATTCCACAAAGGTCTCTTTTAATTCTAAACATACACCTTCTCTTTGGCTATTAGAGAAAGGAAATTAATCTAAAAGAAAACTGTCTAGGTGCAATCAAACATTGGGAACAACTACACTCAAAAATCTTTCTTGAAAGGAAATGCTGATGGTCCATTGGCTTTGGGATAGATGGGACCTTTAGAAGTTCCACTGTGTAGCTTCTTCCATAGTGCTTGAATGAGTGTTGGTAGTCATTTCAACCCATAGGTGGAACACCTCAGTGATGAGGAGCTTACTTTCTTGTAAGACCATTACAATTTTATTTACTTGGAAATTGCCCTGGACTAAAATCTGTCTTCCTATTAGAGCTTTAGTCCTAGTTCTGACATTTAGAGTTATCATGCAGTTCATTCTAATCTTTCTTCTGAAATCTTTCAAATATTTGACTATAGCTTTTAAGTTCCTCTTATGCCTTTACATTTCCAGTCCTTGCTAATTCTAAAAATCCTCAAATGACATAATTTGTAGACCCTTCATTATTTTTGTTGATATCCTTTTGATAATTCCAGCCTGTCATATCTTTTAAAAATGTAGAGCCTGGTACAAAATGCAGTATTCTGAATTTGGAGAGAAAAATTCACAGTATAATTTTTTTTTGATATTGATATCTATCTACTACTCAATGTATTATGTTTTATCAGCCATATCTCATTATCATTTTATGACAGGCATTTTATAAAATAAGAACTACTCTTATAGTATGTCTCTCTCATTCTGAAATTGTAAAGTTGAATTTTTGAGCCATTCATCAGTCTTTACATTTATTTCCATCAAGTTGCATATTGTTAGATACAATCTACTTTTCTAACTCAACAAGATTTTTAATCAAATTGTTGTCAATTATTGTCAATAAATGGATCTATCTCTTAAGTTAGAATCACCTATACAGTTAATAAAAATGTTTATCCATTTAGGAAAAATGCCCTCTGTGACTTAATCAGATCACTGATAAAAATTAGAAAGGACAGGGGTGAAGTATATGTCTCAGTTGGCACTTTACCTTGAGGCTGATATCAATATACTAATTTACTGTTTATATATAGTTTGTGTAGCTATGAATCCCCTGGATTCTACTGTAATCCAGCCTCTAATTCTCCCAGAGAATCACAGAAAAACTGATCATATTTCTTTCTGGAACTCATCTGCTTCAAGTAGATTATTCTTTACAAATATAAGAATTCTATTGCAAAGGAGATGAAATTGGCATGATTTGTTCTTAGTGAAGCCAATGTTGCTGCTAATAATTAGTTTAATTTGAAAAATGCACACAAAGCACACGCGTTTAAAAGTTTGTTTTTAAAATTTTGCAGAGATGAATAAAAGGAAGCATCGAGGGTAGTAGGGACCAGGACACTTAGCAAAGAGGATCATGAGTGTTAGAACTACATAAAGGACTCAATTCTAATTCTCACCTGTAGGAATAATTAACATCCATTTTGTATCTTAGCTTGAGCTGCTGTAAGAAATTCTTATGGATTGGGGGCTAAAACAACAAAGAGTTATTCCTCTCTGTTCTAGAGGCTGGGAAGTACAAGTTTAAGGTGCCAATAGATCTGGTATCTGGTGAGGGTCTACTTTTTGGTTTACAGATGGTTGTCTTCTTGTATCCTCACGTGGTGGAGAGCAAATATAGAGCAAGCTCTTCTGTCTCTTCTTATAAGGGCACTAATCCCATTCATGAGGGCTCTACCCTCATAACCTAATTATTTCCTAAAGGCTTCATCTTCTAATACATTAATATTGGGTGCTAAGATTTCCACATATGAAATTTGGGGGACACAAACATTCAGTCCATAACATCTTGTCTCAACAAGATTGGTTCTGGGAGGAAGCCTGACCCTGATGGATTCATTGCTGAGTTCTCCCTTGAGGAGAAGAGTAAACAAAAAGCCAGAGCAGGGAGCAGGGAGATGGTGGCAAAGACTGATACAGCATAACATGCTATAATTTCCAAAGTCTGCTTTCTCTCACTTTTGAAAATTGGAGAGATTTTTGACTATGTTTCGTTTTTCTGAGTCTTATCTTATTGTCTAGATATTTGCCAATAGCCACTCCACAACTGCACATGGATGTTCTTTCACTGCCCTTGCATATGTTTCATTTGTGCCTGAGATTTAAAGGTAATTTAAAGCAATTTGGGTTTCTCTTACCATTTCCTTGTCTAATTTATTTTTTTTAAGATTTTACTTATCTGAGAGAAAGAGAGAGCATGAGCAGGGGGAGGGGCATAGGAAGAGGGAGAAGCAGACTCCCTCACCCCCCACCCTGCAGAGTAGTGTGCCCAATGCAGGGCTCAATCCCAGGACCCTGGATCATGACCTAAGCTGAAGGCAGACATTTAAATGACCGCACCACCTAGGCATCCCTCCTTTTCTACTTTAAACTCTGTCCCCTGATAACAAAGTCTCTTCTATCATTTCCAATTTGAGGATCATTCTTCTTATTAACGAAGTGGAAATAAAATGGAAATTTAATAGCTTTGCTTTCTCTCTACCTGTGATTATCATTGTATCATGTATCTCCTACTCTGAGGCTATACTATGTCTTTTTCCAAGCACTTAAATGAAACAAATGTTCATTATGTGCTAACTATATAGTGGATATGGAGCTAAGTGTTTTATTTATGTTATTTTATTCAGTCCTTAAAAAAACAATGTAGAAGTATTGCTATTTTCATTTTACAAATGTAGAAACCGGGGGTGCCTAGCTAGCTCAGTCTGTTAAACACCTGACTCTAGCTTTTGTTTCTAGAGTTGCTGTTCTTCTTCTCTTCACTCTCCCGTTGGATTTGTAGGTGTTTGCAATGTTTAGATAAGCTATCGAACTGATCTCCTGCTACCTGATGTAGTCTCAGGCTGCTACTTCTCCGCCATCTTGACTCCTCCCTCTGACTCTAGCTTTTGGATCAGGTCATTATCTCAGGGTCCTGGGATCGAGTCCCTCATTGGACTCCACATTCAGCATGGAGTCTGCTTGAGAATTCTCTCTCTCTTTCTCTCTTTCCCTTTCCCCACTCTCTCTCTCAAGTACATAAACAAATCGTAAAAACAAAACAATGAAACAAAACAAATGCAGAAGCCATAAATAGGTAATATTAGGTAAATTTTCCAGGGACACACAGCTAAAGAAGCAACAAAATCCAGGGTTAAAATCAGGTCTATGTGTCTTAAAACTATGTTCTCACAAGCGATATATTCTATAAAGCCATCTTAGAATTTTTAACACTTTATTTTAAAGTCTCAGTGTAGGACTTTTGCAATCTTAATTATATTATTCTTAATCTTTTCCTCCCAGGTTTGTGATAATGTGTTTGGTCTGTTTCTGGCTATGAGAGTTTCCTTCCATTTTTTTTAATACATCTTTTACAAACTCACTGCATTGATCTATCTATAGCTACACTGATTTCTTTTGATAATTTCCCCTGTTCCTTTATTTAGATTATATTTTCAGGATGATTCTTAAAAAACAGCTCATTCACGGCACCTGGGTGGTTCAGTCATTAATCCACTGCCTTCAGCTCCATCCTGATCCCAGGGTCCTGGGATTCAGCCCTGCATTGGGCTCCCTGCTCAGTGGGGAATCTGCTTTTCCCTCTCCTGTTCCCCCTGCTGTGTTCCCTCTCACTGTCATTTTCTCTGTCAAATAAATAAAATAAAATCTTATTAAAAAAACCCCAAAACAGCTCATTCCTCTTGAGCTATGTATCTAAACTTTCAAAACTGATATCTTTGTTAATGAGTTTAGGTCATCAAGGCAAACCTAAACTCATCTGGAGCCAATCCCCATGGGTCTACTCTAGTTTTTTCATAAACAGGATGCTGCATGGGAGTGGAAGCCATCTAAAGGTTTCAAGTAATGCATGCCATGGCCTGTGACCAGCCATTGCAAAAATTGCAGATAGAATTTATTGCAGTCACATAAAGTGTAGCACACATCTATACACACTTGTCACTCAGAATCACCCATGTAAATAGATGACAGTATTGGTTAAACTGTCAACTGCAAGGGTGAAACTAGTTTTGTGAAACGATAATTATCTGGCTAATTCTGATCCTTAATAGTGTTAGTGAGGAGAGAATAGTTTAGAAGGGCTGACACATTGTACTTTACTCTTTAGAAGTTTGAATTGTTTGTTACCAGATTATTACTTAGGCCTTATTGTCAGACTTTTCTAATCATGTTACCTAGGCAAAATTTAGGTTTCTTGAAAATCTAACAATTTAAAAAATGAATTTGCCATTCTTTAGAACACAGCATGACTCTCAGAATTATTATTTTTTCCTTTATATTAAGGTTTCCTAATGAGAAAAGAACAGTTTTGCAAATATAATCAATAGGTACACTCACTTCCTGCTCTAATGTCTTTGTTTATATTTGAAGGTAGAGTTTTTGACCTCCCTCTCTTTTAAATAGATTCAACAGTTAATAAGTAGATGTAAATGTATACTTTTACAATTTTTCCATGGTTGTCCTCATGGTAACTCTTTGGGAACTCCACATATCTAGAGGTAGCTTTTGCAAACACTGAAACATGTGTAGTGCTTTAATTTTTTCATAACCAAGTGTCCACTCTATGTATAAAATGTGACTTGAGACAGAGAAACAGGACTAAGTGAAGCTCCTGCTCAGGATGGGAATTTGTCTCTGAGCTGTGAAATAGGCATAATGATACCACTTACTTCAATTAGTTTGGTGAGGAGTAGATGAGACCTCCTTACAGATGATAAAACTATAAAGACATTAGATCTCTAAAATTTGGCATTGGATTCTGAGCACACCTAATTTCCACTTTAGCCCCATTGAAATTGTACAGTATCTTTTTCAGAGCCCACATCTAGTTTCTGCAAATCCCTTGCTCTGATGTAATTCAGTAGAGAACATCATCTTCCCAAGTCAGGTATGGAAAATCACCCACAAAGGAGCTTCTCATTGAAAGATTGTGCCTCCAATGTAAATCAGTGCATCTTTTTCATTAATACAACTCGGGATAATCGGGCCACAGAGTCAAGAATGTGTTGGAAGAAATCCAGAATGCTCCAAATCCAGAGAGATGGAAGCAGATTGGACTATGTCTGGAAAACAGAGTCTGCCTACTAAATACTACCTGCTTTCCCTGTAGTCACTGATTAGGAAAAAAATAGACTCTGTCCATACCCCAACTCAAAGAACTCTCAGATGAAGTCAAACAGAATCATCTTCCTTTGCTTTATATAGATCATAGAAAAACTCTCAAATAACCAATGCTGCATGCAATTATTTTCTCTTACCCTCTGTTCTTCTGAATGACACTGCTTGGCAGGAGGTTTTGCCACTTTCAGAAGGTTCAGGGCCTGAGTGGGTAGCAGGCTGCCTCAGTGGAGATTTATCATGTAGAATAATTCATTGAGCCATATGTTCCAATGAATATATACAGAATGTTGTAAATACTTCCACTGAATTTCTCACTTGCTACCAGAGGGAATCCATCTTTCACATTTTCCAGCAGAGCACTTGACTGCAGATGTTAGAAAATATTTTGCTTTAAGTTTTGTTCTGACTGTTCCCTCTGGTATGATTTACCTGGTTTTTATTTTCTGCTAAAGTCTAAGCTCTGTGTGAATATTTCATTTAGAAATACCATCAGCACTCTTGGGTATTCTCTGGCTGATTATTTCCACCAGAATAATCTCTCCTGGCATTTGCCTATCGTAATGGAGTGACAATGTCTCATATACCACCTGTTTAGGCACTAGTTCCCATGCAGTGCAGGAAAGTATTTGATTTTAACCCTGATTTCAGGCAGCATAACAACACGTTCTTCTGTCAGAGGTCTTTGATACAGATTTGGTCTTGGTCAGAGAGTCCAGTCCAGTGCCCCTTCTACCTCCATCTTCCCGATCAAGCCTGTGGTCCTTCTCTCTGAATGACATTAACATCAGTTATTTTAGTTGGATCTCAACTCAGTCAGCTGAGATCAACTAAGTTTTTAAATTTTGCTTAGTGACCAGGAAGAGAGGGAGTTATTATTGGGTTTGGGTCCTTTTAAATGAGTTTGTCTTAGACAGGATTGGGAATTTTGGAGACAAGCATAATAAAACATAGTCTGGAACTGAAAAGAGATAGAATTAAGAAGGAGGTAGGAAAAACCAAGGAATAATTGTGTCTGCTTCCATTTTGTAGGGGAATCTGAGGATAGTTTGTGAGCCACTGAAGATTGTTTCCTTTTGCTTTTTCCATATGTGTTTACAGTTAGTTGCCAAAGTATGAATTTGGATGTCAAGACAATTTTTAGACCTTAAAAACGGAGAATTGTCCTTATTACTTGGTTGTCTCCCTGGTACACATTATTCTAATCTCCTCCTTTTCAACCTGCTTCATCCACCAAATGTAGCTCCATGTTCTGTTCAGGATAGAAGAGGAAAAATGGAGAAAGGTAAAAGGGAATCAAAAATAGGAGGGTAAGCTGGTAATGAATGCCACACAGAAAGTAAGTCAGTTATCTTATTTATCATTTTTATTATAGAATCTCAGAGATCTCTTAAAACCTATTGACCTCCTTCAAATTCCAAGAGCTGCTAATGTTTTGGAGAAGCTGGGTCCATATTCTAAATGAAGAGAAGGGAGACAGAGAAGGTGGAGCTTAAATTGGTTGTGGTCAGAAAGATAGCAACTTACATGAGAAACATAATTTAGGTATTTGATTATTCATACTTCATTTCTATCTGTGAGCATGTGGTAAAACCTAAACAGGAGAATTAGGAACTACATCACTCTTAAGTATGTATCAATTATAATTTTCTAATGCAGTTAATAAAACATACATTTTAATTTTCACTCTCCCTGCTTTCTTCAGTTGTCTAATAAAGGAACATTCCCTCCCATTCTTTTGTCCCCTGCAGTGATCTGTTAATAATCCGGGGGTGGGGAGGAAACAACAACACTTGCCATTGGTTTACTACAATTGTGTGAAAGAAGCTAGTGACAGCAGACACAGCTGCTACCAAAAAAGACAGTTTGTTGGCAGCCTGACAGCTGTTGACTGTTTGAGTATTTAAGTACCAAGGCCCTGAATGCCCTGCAGTAAATCTGTAGAAATACTGGAAACTCTCCTAGTTTAAGGCACCAAGGATGTGACTGTCATTCCTGCTGGTGCCTTCTTTTATCCAATGTCGTTTTATCTTATCAAGTTAATGTCATTTCTGAGGCAGAAAACAAGGACAGAAAAGAATGTGCCATCTAGAAAACCAAATTCAAAATGGCACCTGGCTCTCTGATACCATGACTGTCCATAAAATTGTAATTAGTGATATAAGACCAGGAACTAAAATTCATTTTAAAAATCCTTTTGCTACTATCATTTAAACCAGTGGTAAATGTGCTTTCATTTCCTTTAAAATACCCAGTGTTCTGCATAGTTAAAATCTAATAAAACCATTGTAAAACTTGTTTTACTTTAGAATTTCACAAATATTCAGTACAGAAATGTTATATTGTCAAATAAGAAATTTTGTAGTTGGCCACATCATGAGGAAAACAAGAAAAGATGAGATTCTGTTTTAGAGTTTGAGACCTAAAATTGAGGAATTTGTACATACATCCACAGCTTTTTTTTTTTTTTTTGCACATTAATACAGAGTAATTGGAAATAATATACATTTCTATAACCTAAGTCTGGTTTACCAATCCCTTGCCATTAGGTTATGAGTAAAATTTTTTAGCTAGGAGTGCTAGAATAATGTATTTGTCCTGATTCTGCATCATCGCTTAGTTTCTTGCTGCATCTCAAGCTGAATCAGGCTTTTTCATGTTGTGCTGGTCTCTTTCTTGTAGAGCAGAGAGCCACACTAATTGAAAAGAATTTTTAGTTTATTTGCATGCAATTGGTTAATGTTCGGTCTCCAGGACACATCAACTTCTCCTGCACTAGCTATTTCTGTGTCTATTTGTTATCACACATAATTGCACGATGCTGGAGAGACAGTTCTTTATGTGCTCTTCAAAATGCATGTAAATGCCTCCAGAAAAAAAAAAAATGTTTACTGCAGCTGCGATGGGAGGAACTTTTTTTTTTTTCCAGCCTCCCTGATGTTAGGAGAAAATAAGAAGAACTTCTGATTAGATTTCTACCTGGGAGACTTGACTTCATTACTCAAAAGATTTGCCTCTCTGATTGTTTCTCACAATCAAACATCACACCACCTCTCCATGTAGGGCCTGGAGTTAAGAGATGTTTTCTTGTTGCAATTCAAGATTTTGGTGCATAATTCAATCCCTGTTGCCTGTGAGTTACATGGAGTACTATATCAAACATTGCTGCGTAGCCCAAGAGCTGATTCTTAAAGCATTATTAGGATTTGAAGAATTTGAACTATTAAAAGAGGAATTATAAGCCCATGAAATCTTTCCAGTAAAATCTCATAGGAGATGAGTATGGGAGATAGTTGTTAAATGGTGAGCAGTCTGTTTTGGCTGGAGTAGAAATACTTGACAGTGTTGGAAATAGAAAGGAATAGGTTGCTGAATGGCCCTGTACCATGGAGTATTTAATTTTGGACTTCTTTCAGTAAATTGGGGATCCATTCAATGCCATGTTAAGAAGATTCATTTGGTAGTGCTGCAAACAATGGACTTGAATGGGAGAGAAACATCAGCCTATATCTGCTCCAGAGAAGGAGCTATCTGTTAGAGGAGTCTGCCAATAGTGTGAAAGATATGCACAATTTGGTACCCTAAGGTAAGATGATGACACTAGGAATAAAAAGTAGGGGATAAGTCAAGCAGAGAAAGTCAATTATCATATGGTTTCACTTACTTGTGGAGCATAAGGAATAACATGGAGGACATTAGAAGAAGGAAAGGAAAAGTGAATTGGGGGAAATCCGAGGGGGGAGACAAACCATAAGAGACTGTGGACTCTGAGAAACAATCTGAGGGTTTTGGAGGGGAGGAGGATAGGGGTTGGGTGAGCCTGATAGTGGGTATTAAGGAGGACACATATTACATGGAGCACTGGGTGTGGTGCTTTGTAAACAATGCATCTTGGAGCATTGAAAAAAATAAAATTAAATTAAAAATAAAGTAGGGGATAAATATAAGAGGAAATGAGGTTTCATTTTAAAAAGTTTGACCATTTACCTCTATCCACACAGTCTCCAGCAACAGTGATAGAGAATTTAAATATAAACCTGAAAATTTTAACTTGTGCGATTGTGCGATTGTGGTAGAGTTACTTCCAAAAACAAGCCAGAGAACAGTGTGAAGATCCAAGGACAGACAGGGATAAGTTTGCTTTTAAAATGCATTGTATTTCCTCATATCAGGGAGATGGACATGGAGAAGCAACATGGGGGGTTAGGGGGATAGGAGAAGAATAAATGAAACAAGATGGGATTGGGAGGGAGACAAACCATAAATGACTCTTAATCTCACAAAACAAACTGGGGGTTGCTGGGGGGAGGTGGGATTGGGAGAGGGGGAGGGGGCTATGGACATTGGGGAGGGGAGGCGAACCATAAGAGACTATGGACTCTGAAAAACAACCTGAGGGTTTTGAAGGGTCAGGGGTGGGAGGTTGGGGGAACAGGTGGTGGGTAATAGGGAGGGCACGTTTTGCATGGAGCACTGGGTATTGTGCAAAAATAATGAATACTGTTATGCTGAAAAAAACAAATAAAATGGGAAAAAAAATGCATTGTATTTGAAGTTCCAAGGAAAACATCTAGATGGAAATGTCAAGCAGGCAGCTGGAAATGTTTGTCTAGGGCTTGGGAGAAAGAAGTTGGAGATACAGATTTGGATGTGGACAGTGTGGGGGTGAATGAGATTTTCAGGGAAGGAAACAGTATTCTTGTACATATAAGCTATCCATTGGCTTTGATGTTATTTAAAGGACACATTTTATAAGTTAAGTCATTTTGGTTGGTCAGTGCCTCATTAAGCGACACATCAAGAAGAACATGAAGAGTGTGGGAAAAAAGGAAGGGAACATATGGACATCATTTACTGATGGAACCAAATATGTATAAAGTTCCAAATATGGAACCAGTCATATAAAGAGCTCATCAAATTATTAAAGAATAGTATCCACAGTCTCAAACTGGAGCATGCATCAGAATCTAAAGTAAAAATACAGAACAGGAATCAAGATGAGACTGGGAAAGGAGTGCCAGGGGGAGCAAGATGGCGGGGAAGTAGGAGGAGGCACCATTTCAACCTGTACCCTAAAGTGAGCTGATTACCTACCAAAGAACTCCGACCACCCATGAAATCAGCCTGAGATCAGAATTATACACGTCTGGATCTCTACTGGAGCAGAAGACGCCAGTGGCAGGTAAAGCAGACTGGGAGCATCGGACTGATATCGGAAGATAAACAAAAGGGGGAGGGAGCCACCAGAGGTGACCGATTGGAAAGTAACACCCCAACACGAGAGTGCTCTGCGTCTGGGGACCAGCATTAACTTGGAGTCTGGTTGAAAGCACTCAAAAAACAAACAGCAAAGGATCGCGGTGGGGGGGGGGGTAATAGTGGGAACCTGGGCGGTTAGGGTCAGGGACCTAAGTCCCCGGACCCAGGACAGCCTCCCCTGGCGCGGAGCCAGAGAGAGTGCAGCGGAGAAATCAGGTCTCGGTCCCTGAGCCGCGAGTGCACCTGAACGCCAGCGCGCCTGAGAACAAGTGGGGTCTGTCTCCTGTGAGGGGCTGGGAGCCTGCCCTGACGGCAATCCTGAAACGCGCGCGTCCCACACCCTCCCTTGGGATAGGTGCTCATTGGCGCTAGCCTGGAGCTCGGGCAGCAGGAAAAACCAGACATTCCCAGCCCGGGACAGCGGGAAAATCTCAGTGCGCGATCTCTGCTCGGAACCTCTCTGGCGGTCTGGAGCTGCCTAGACAGCCACCGCTGCCCTGGTTTTGGGTACAACGAGGAGCTCCTGCATCCCCAGAGACAGTGACTCAGAACCGACTCTGCCAGCAGCTTTTGCAAAACAGTCTGAGGCTTCTCTCTGAGAGGGAGGTTGGGGTGCTGTTTGCTCTCCTCTAAACCTCCAAAAACCATCAAAAGCTGTCAAGGCGAGAGAAAGCAGATGAAAGAACATAAAAACCCCCAGAGAACAAAAGACTGAAAAAAAAAAAAAAACAGTTTCCTGAAAAAAAAAAAAAAGAGCTCACCCCCTTGAGGGGAGTGGGAGGACCTAACTCAGGGAACATCATTGTCTGAAAACCCACGTGGCAGGCCCCTCCCCCAGAAAACCAACCAGGAAGGAAGGAAAAAAAAAAAAAGAAAGACTACAAGAGAACAACCACCACTACTTCATAAATACAACTTTTATTTTTAACTCTTTACCAATATTCTGGTTCTTTTTTTTATACATACAGATAATTTTTTAACCTATTTACCATCAAACTGAGATGTCCAGTACATCAAATTCTTTAATAACCTTCTAACCTGAACTTTTTGATACATACACCCGTGTTTTTCTTTTGTTTTTCTATTTTTTTAATTTTAACTTAGTTTAGTCTAGTTTATTCTTTTTTTAATTTTTATTTTCTACTATACATATAGAGTTAAACTTCAAGGTAACCCCCTTCCCCCAATCAATGCTACCCCTATAGGCAAACCAGTTTCTAATCCCCCTGTAACTTAGGAAAGTTGAGTCCCTTAACAAAAACATCAGGATACCTTCAGGAAGAATCAAAATAACCTTCCTCACCCACACTGAGAATCTATAACCATTCTCCCAATTTTTCCTTCTGTCAGTGTTTCTGTGAATTTGTGTCTGTCCTGACAATATATAAATCTTATACTTGGGGTTCTTTCTGAGGAGGTTTTTCCCTTTTTTTTGCTTATATATACATATTTTTTTCTCTTGTCATATACTTTTATCACTCTTTTTGTCTGTCTGTTTTTGTTTGTATACTCCACAAATCTTACCTTGTGGCCCATTTGGGCTGAGCCTTCTCTTGTATCTTCCCTTTTTTTCCTCTCTCTCTCTCTCTCTTTTTTTTTTCTTCCTTTTTTCTTTCCCCTTTTTTTTTCTTTCTTCTTCTCTATTTCTTTTTCTTTTCTTTTTTCTCTCATTTGGGTGGGGAATCCTGATTGCACAGAAGCGTTCCAGGGTGAACATTGACTGCACCACAATCGATAAGTCCAGCTGCATCTGTTTAGTCATCTCTTACCAAAATGACTAGGAGGAGGAATACCCAACAGAAGAAAAATACAGAGGATGGGCCTTCTGCAACAGAACTAATGGCTATCGACATAGACAATATGTCAGAAAAGGAATTCAGACTAACAATTATCCAGGCAATAGCTAGGTTGGAGAAAGCCATGGATGACCAAACAGAATTGATTAGGGCAGAACTGAAAGCCACCAGAGATGATGTTCACAATGTTAGGGCAGAACTGAAAGCCACCAGGGATGATGTTCAAAATGCTCTCAATGAGTTCCAATCCAATCTAAATTCTCTAAAAGCTAGGGTAACTGAGACAGAAGATAGAATTAGTGATCTGGAGGACAAACAGATAGAGAGAAAGGATCAGGAGGAAGCCTGGAACAAACAGCTCAGAAGCCACGAAAACAGAATCAGGGAAATAAACGATGCCATGAAACGTTCCAACGTCAGAATTATTGGAATCCCTGAAGGGGAAGAAAAAGAAAGAAGTCTAGAAGATATAGTGGAAGAAGTTGTCTATGAAAATTTTCCCAATCTCACGAATGGAAACAATGTTCATGTACTAGAGGCAGAAAGATCTCCTCCCAAGATTTTAGATTCTCGAAAGTCCTCACGGCACCTTATAGTTAAAATGGGGAATTATGTTTCAAGAGAGACCCTCTTAAAAGCAGCTAGGGCAAAGAAGCTTCTTACATACAGAGGAAAGCCCATTAGAATAACGTCAGACCTTTCCACAGAGACCTGGAAAGCCAGGAAGGGCTGGCAAAATATATTCAGAGTACTAAATGAGAAGAACATGCAACCAAGAATACTCTATCCAGCAAGACTGACATTTAAAATGGATGGAGAGATAAAGAGTTTCCAGGACCAGCAAGGCTTAAAAGACTATGCAACCACCAAGCTGACACTGCAGGAAATATTAAGGGGGGTCCTATAAAAGAGAAAAAATCCTAAGAATATCATTGAACAGAAATATAGAAACAATCTATAGACAGAAAGACTTCAAAGGCAACACGATGTCAATAAAAACCTATCTCTCAATAATCACTCTCAATGTGAATGGCCTAAATGCGCCCATAAAACGACACAGGGTTGCAGATTGGATAAAACGACAGGACCCATCCATATGTTGTCTACAAGAGACCCATTTTGAACCTAAGGATACACCCAGACTGAAAGTGAAGGGATGGAGAAGCATCTTTCATGCCAATGGGCCTCAAAAGAAGGCCGGAGTAGCGATTCTCATATCAGATAAATTAGATTTTAAACTAAAGACTGTAGTCAGAGATACAGAAGGACACTACATAATTCTTAAAGGGACTATCCGCCAAGACGATCTAACAATTGTGAATATCTATGCCCCCAATATGGGAGCACCTAATTACGTAAGAAAACTATTAATCAAGATAAAGAGCCATATTGATATGAATACAATAATAGTAGGAGATCTTAATACGCCTCTCTCAGAAATAGACAGATCATCAAAGCAGAAAATTAATAAAGAAATAAGAGCATTGAATGAAACATTGGACCAGATGGACCTCATAGACATATACAGAACATTCCACCCTAAAACAACAGAATATTCATTCTTCTCAAGTGCACATGGAACCTTCTCCAGAATAGACCACATACTGGGTCACAAAGCAGGACTCAACCGATACCAAAAGACTGACATTATTCCCTGCATATTCTCCGATCACAATGCTTTGAAACTGGAGCTCAATCACAAGGAAAAGTTCAGAAGGAACTCAAACACCTGGAAGCTAATGACCACCTTGCTTAAGAATGCTTGGATCAACCAGGAGATCAAAGACGAACTTAAACAATTCATGGAAACCAATGAGAATGAAGACACCTCGGTCCAAAACCTATGGGATACAGCAAAGGCAGTTCTAAGGGGGAAATACATAGCCATCCAAGCCTCCCTCAAAAACATTGAAAAATCCAGAATACACCAGCTGTCTCTACACCTTAAAGAACTGGAGAATCAACAACAAATCAAACCAACTCCACATGCAAGAAGGGAAATAATCAAGATTAGAGCAGAGATCAATGAGGTAGAAACGAGAGATACAGTAGAACATATCAATGAAACTAGAAGCTGGTTTTTTGAAAGAATCAATAAGATCGATAAACCATTGGCCACACTAATCCAAAAGAAAAGAGAGAAAGCCCAAATTAATAAAATCATGAATGAAAAGGGAGAGATCACAACTAACACCAAGGAAATAGAAACAATCATCAGAAATTATTAACAACAGTTATATGCCAATAAGCTAAGCAACCTAGATGAAATGGATGCATTCCTGGAAAGCTACAAACTCCCAAAATTGAACCAGGAAGAAATTGACAACCTGAATAGACCGATATCTAGTAATGAGATTGAAGCAGTGATCAAAAACCTCCCAAAAAACAAGAGCCCAGGACCTGACGGATTCCCTGGGGAATTCTACCAAACTTTCAAAGAAGAAATAACACCAATTCTCCTGAAGCTGTTCCAAAAAATTGAAGCAGAAGGAAAACTTCCAGACTCTTTTTATGAAGCCAGCATTACCCTGATCCCCAAACCAGGCAAAGACCCTACCAAAAAGGAGAATTTCAGACCAATATCACTGATGAATATGGATGCAAAGATTCTCAACAAGATCCTAGCAAACAGGATCCAGCAGCACATTAAAAAGATTATCCACCATGACCAGGTGGGATTCATCCCTGGGTTGCAAGGTTGGTTCAACATTCGCAAATCAATCAGTGTGATAGAACACATCAATAAGAGAAGAGAGAAGAACCACATGGTCCTCTCAATTGATGCAGAAAAAGCATTTGACAAAATCCAGCATCCGTTCCTGATGAAAACGCTTCAAAGTATAGGGATAGAGGGAACATTCCTGAACTTCATAAAATCTATCTATGAAAGACCCACAGCAAATATCATCCTCAATGGGAAAAAGCTTGCAGCCTTCCCGTTGAGATCAGGAACACGACAAGGATGCCCACTCTCACCACTCTTGTTCAACATAGTATTAGAAGTTCTAGCAACGGCAATCAGACAACAAAGAGAAATAAAAGGTATCCAAATTGGCAAGGAAGAAGTCAAACTCTCTCTCTTCGCAGATGACATGATTCTTTATATGGAAAACCCCAAAGACTCCACCCCCAAACTACTAGAACTCATACAGCAATTCAGTAACGTGGCAGGATACAAAGTCAATGTACAGAAATCAGTGGCTTTCTTATACACTAACAATGAAAATACAGAAAGGGAAATTAGAGAATCGATTCCATTTACTATAGCACCAAGAACCATAAGATACCTGGGCATAAACCTAACCAAAGAAGTAAAGGACCTGTACTCGAGGAACTACAGAACACTCATGAAAGAAATTGAAGAAGACACAAAAAGATGGAAGACTGTTCCATGCTCTTGGATTGGAAGAATAAACATTGTTAAAATGTCTATACTGCCTAGAGCAATCTATACTTTTAATGCCATTCCGATCAAAATTCCACCAATATTTTTCAAAGAGCTGGAGCAAATAATCCTAAAATTTGTATGGAGTCAGAAGAGACCCCGAATTGCTAAGGAAATGTTGAAAAACAAAAACAAAACTGGCGGCATCACGTTACCCGATTTCAAGCTTTACTACAAAGCTGTGATCACCAAGACAGCGTGGTACTGGCATAAAAACAGACACATAGACCAGTGGAACAGAGTGGAGAGCCCAGATATGGACCCTCAACTCTATGGTCAAATAATCTTCGACAAAACAGGAAAAAATATTCAATGGAAAAAAGACAGTCTCTTCAATAAATGGTGCTGGGAAAACTGGACAGCGATATGTAGAAGAATGAAACTCGACCATTCTCTTACACCGTTCAAAAAGATAAACTCGAAATGGATAAAAGACCTCAACGTGAGACAGGAATCTATCAGAATCCTAGAGGAGAACATAGGCAGTAACCTCTTCGATATCAGCCACAGCAACTTCTTTCAAGATAAGTCTCCAAAGGCCAAGGAAACAAAAGCAAAAATGAACTTTTGGGACTTCATCAAGATCAAAAGCTTCTGCACAGCAAAGGAAACAATCAACAAAACAAAGAGGTAACCCACGGAATGGGAGAAGATATTTGCAAATGACAGTACAGACAAAAGGTTGATATCCAGGATCTACAAAGAACTTCTCAAACTCAACACACACAAAACAGATAATCATATCAAAAAATGGGCAGAAGATATGAATAGACACTTCTCCAACGAAGACATACAAATGGCTATCAGACACATGAAAAAATGTTCATCATCACTAGCCATCAGGGAGATTCAAATTAAAACAACATTGAGATACCACCTAACACCAGTTAGAATGGCCAAAATTAGCAAGACAGGAAACAACGTGTGCTGGAGAGGATGTGGAGAAAGGGGAACCCTCTTACACTGTTGGTGGGAATGCAAGTTAGTGCAGCCACTTTGGAGAACAGTGTGGAGATTCCTGAAGAAATTAAAAATAGAGCTTCCCTATGACCCTGCAATTGCACTGCTGGGTATTTACCCCAAAGATACAGATGTAGTGAAAAGAAGGGCCATTTGTACCCCAATGTTTATTGCAGTAATGGCTACGGTCGCCAAACTGTGGAAAGAACCAAGATGCCCTTCAACGGATGAATGGATAAGGAAGATGTGGTCCATATACACAATGGAGTATTATGCCTCCATCAGAAAGGACGAATACCCAACTTTTGTAGCAACATGGACAGGACTGGAAGAAATTATGCTGAGCGAAATAAGTCAAGCAGAGAGAGTCAAGTATCCTATGGTCTCACTTATTTGTGGAGCATAACAAATAACATGGAGGACATGGGGAGATGGAGAGGAGAGGGAGTTGAGGGAAACTGGAAGGGGAGATGAACCATGAGAGACTGTGGACTCTGAAAAACAACCAGAGGGTTATGAAGTGGTGGCGGGAGGGGGTGGGGTGTGGTGGGAGGTTGAGGAACCAGGTGGTGGGTAATAGGGAGGGCACGTACTGCATGGAGCACTGGGTGTGATGCCAGAACAATGAACACTGTTATGCTGTAAATAAGCAAATAAAAATAAATAAATTAATTAAAAAAAAAAAAGAATAGTATCCACAGTTTTCTTGGCATTTTTTGTTTGTTTGTTTTGCTGCTTGCTTGTTTTTGTTTTGTATTTTTTTTCTCACCAGAACACATATCCTCCCCCGTGTCCATCACCCAGCCAGCCCATCCTTCCCACCACCCTCCCCACCAGCACTGTATTTGGTTTTAAGATAAAGAAGATTCTGCTTGAACTGTTATTTAAACAATTATTTTTTGGTTCTTCTTGAAGCATGTGGCTCTACACTAACTACTCAAAATACTCATTTTAATGATTACATAGATCTGGATTATATTTAACTGCTATACTTTATGAATTAAAACATTTTAGTAGTGTAAACTGAATTGCAACACAGAGTTCATATTTTGGAATTACTGTTTAACTTTTACATATGAGTATAGGTAACTTTTAGAAGTTTAAGAGGTAAATAGATGATGGAGTATTTGATAACTGCCTAATACTCACTCTATTTAATAATTTAAATCCCTAAATTGTTGAAAAGCATGAGATATGTTATAAAAGAAACTTCCAATTATTTAAAAATCAATGTTTTCTTTAAAAATGCTTTGTTGGACAGACCCTTTGAGTAGGATATAGTGTCCTTCCTCATCTCTTATTATAGTCTTTAGCTTAAAATCTAATTGATCTGATATAAGGATTGCCACCCCAGCTTTCTTCTGATGCCCATTAGCATGGTAAATTGTTTTTCACTCCCTCACTTTAAATCTGGAGGTGTCTTCGCATCTAAAATGAGTTTCTTGTAGGCAACATACTGATGGGTTTTGTTTTTTTACCCATTCTGATACCCTGTGTCTTTTGATTGGGGCACTTAGCCCATTAACATTCAGGGTAACTATTGAGAGATATGAATTTAGTGCCATTATTAGTCCAACAAGAAGATCTAACAATTTTAAATATCTATGCCCCTAACGTGGGAGCAGCCAACTATATCAACCAATTAATAACAAAATCAAAGAAACACATCAATAATAATACAATAATAGTAGGGGACTTTAACACTCCTCTCACTGAAATGGACAGATCATCCAAGCAAAAGATCAACAAGGAAATAAAGGCCTCAAATGACACACTGGACCAGATGGACATCACAGATATATCAGAACATTTCATCCCAAAGCAACAGAATACACATTCTTCTCTAGTGCACATGGAACCTTCTCCAGAATAGATCACATCCTGGGTCCTAAATCAGGTCTCAACCAGTACCAAAATATTAGGATCATTCCCTGCATATTTTCAGACCACAATGCTCTGAAGCTAGAACTCAATCACAAGAGGAAAGCTGGAAAGAACCCAAATACATGGAGACTAAACAGCATCCTTCTAAAGAATGAATGTGTCAACCAGGAAATTAAAGAAGAATTGAAAAAATTCATGGACACAAATGATAATGAAAACACAACGGTTCAAAATCTGTGGGACACAGCAAAGGTAGTCCTGAGAGGAAAATATATAGCAGTACAAGCCTTTCTCAAGAAACAAGAAAGGTCTCAAGTACACAACCTAACCCTACACGTAAAGGAGCTGGAGAAAGAACAAGAAAGAAACCCTAAACCCAGCAGGAGAAGAGAAATCATAAAGATCAGAGCAGAAATCAATGAAATAGAAACCCAAAAAACAATAGAAAAAATCAATGAAACTAGGAGCTGGTTCTTTGAAAGAATCAATAAGATTGATAAACCCCTGGCCAGACTCATCAAAAAGAAAAGCGAAAGGACCCAAATCAATAAAATCACGAATGAAAGAGGAGAGATCACAACTAACACCAAAGAAATACAGACAATTCTAAGAACATACTATGAGCAACTCTACGCCAACAAATTGGACAATCTGGAAGAAATGGATGCATTCCTAGAGACATATAAACTACCACAACTGAACCAGGAAGAAATAGAAAACCTGAACAGGCCCATAACCAGTAAGGAGATTGAAACAGTCATCAAAAATCTCCAAACAAACAAAAGCCCAGGGCCAGACGGCTTCCCAGGGGAATTCTACCAAACATTTAAAGAAGAACTAATTCCTATTCTCCTGAAACTGTTCCAAAAAATAGAAATGGAAGGAAAACTTCCAAACTCATTTTATGAGGCCAGCATCACCTTAATCCCAAAACCAGACAAGGATTCCACCAAAAAAGAGAACTATAGACCAATATCCTTGATGAACACAGATGCAAAAATTCTCACCAAAATACTAGCCAATAGGATCCAACAGTACATTAAAAGGATTATTCACCACGATCAAGTGGGATTTATTCCAGGGCTGCAGGGTTGGTTCAACATCCGCAAATCAATGAATGTGATAGAACACAATAAATGAAAGAACAAGAACCATATGATACTCTCAATAGATGCTGAAAAAGCATTTGACAAAGTACAGCATCCCTTCCTGATCAAAACTCTTCAAAGTGTAGGGATAGAGGACACATACTTCAATATTATCAAGGCCATTTATGAAAAACCCACCGCAAATATCATTCTCAATGGAGAAAAACTGAAAGCTTTTCCGCTAAGGTCAGGAACACGGCAGGGATGTCCATTATCACCACTGCTATTCAACATAGTACTAGAAGTCCTAGCCTCAGCAATCAGACAACAAAAAGAAATTAAAGGCATCCAAGTTGGCAAAGAAGAAGTCAAACTATCACTCTTTGCAGATGATATGATACTATATGTGGAAAACCCAAAAGACTCCACTCCAAAACTGCTAGAACTTGTACAGGAATTCAGTAAAGTGTCAGGATACAAAATCAAAGCACAGAAATCAGTTGCATTTCTGTACACCAACAATAAGACAGAAGAAAGAGAAATTAAGGAGTCAATCCCATTTACAATTGCACCCCAAACTATAAGATACCTAGGAATAAACCTAACCAAAGAGGCTAAGAATCTATACGCAGAAAATTATAAAGTACTCATGAAAGAAATTGAGGAAGACACAAATAAATGGAAAAATGTTCCATGCTCCTGGATTGGAAGAATAAATATTGTGAAAATGTCTATGCTACCTAAAGCAATCTACACATTTAATGCAATGCCTATCAATATAACATCCATTTTTTTCAAAGAAATGGAACAAATAATCCTAAAATTTATATGGAACCAGAAAAGACCTCGAATAGCCAAAGGAATATTGAAAAAGAAAGCCAAAGTTGGTGGCATCACAATTCCGGACTTCAAGCTCTGTTACAAAGCTGTCATCATCAAGACAGCATGGTACTGGCACAAAAACAGACACATAGATCAGTGGAACAGAATAGAGAGCCCAGAAATAGACCCTAAACTCTATGGTCAACTAATCTTCGACAAAGCAGGAAAGAATGTCCAATGGAAAAAAGATAGCCTCTTCAATAAATGGTGCTGGCAAAATTGGACAGCCACATGCAGAAAAATGAAATTGGACCACTTCCTTACACCACACATGAAAATAGACTCAAAATGGATGAAGGACCTCAATGTGAGAAAGGAATCCATCAAAATCCTTGAGGAGAACACAGGCAGCAACCTCTTCGACCTCAGCCGCAGCAACATCTTCCTAGAAACATCAGCAAAGGCAAGGGAAGCAAGGGCAAAAATGAACTATTGGGATTTCATCAAGATCAAAAGCTTTTGCACAGCAAAGGAAACAGTTAACAAAACCAAAAGACAACTGACAGAATGGGAGAAGATATTTGCAAACAACATATCAGATAAAGGGCTAGTGTCCAAAATCTATAAGGAACTTAGCAAACTCAACACCCAAAGAACAAACAATACAATCAGGAAATGGGCATAGGACATGAACAGACATTTCTGCAAAGAAGACATCCAGATGGCCAACAGACACATGAAAAAGTGCTCCACGTCACTCGGCATCAGGGAAATACAAATCAAATCCACACTGAGATATCACCTCACACCAGTCAGAATGGCTAAAATTAACAAGTCAGGAAATGACAGATGCTAGCGAGGATGTGGAGAAAGGGGAACCCTCCTACACTGTTGGTGGGAATGAAAGCTGGTGCAACTACTCTGGAAAACAGCATGGAGGTTCCTCAAAATGTTGAAAATAGAACTACCCTATGACCCAGCAATTGCACTACTGGGTATTTACCCTAAAGATACAAACGCAGTGATCCGAAGGGGCACGTGTACCCGAATGTTTATAGCAGCAATGTCTACAATAGTCAAACTATGGAAAGAACCTAGATGTCCATCAACAGATGAATGGATAAAGAAGAGGTGGTATATATACACAATGGAATACTATGCAGCCATCAAAAGAAATGAAATCTTGCCATTTGCGACGACGTGGATGGAACTAGAGGGTATCATGCTTAGTGAAATAAGTCAATTGGAGAAAGACAACTATCATATGATCTCCCTGATATGAGGATGTGGAGATGCAACATGGGAAATTAGGGGGATAGGAGAAGAATAAAATGAAACAAGATGGAATTGGGAGCGAGACAAACCATAAATGACTCTTAATCTCACAAAACCAACTGGGGGTTGCTGGGGGGAGGTGGGGTTGGGAGAGGGGGAGGGGGTTATGGACATTGGGGAGGGTATGTGTTATCGTGAGTGCTATGAAGTGTGTAAACTTGGCGATTCACAGACCTGTACCCCTGGGGTTAAAAATACATTATATGTTCATAAAAAAGAAAAATTGGAAGGGGAGGCGAACCATAAGAGACTATGGACTCTGAAAAACAACCTGAGGGTTTTGAAGGGTCGGGAGTGGGAGGTTGGGGGAATAGGTGGTGGGTAATAGGGAGGGCACGTATTGCATGGAGCACTGGGTGTTGTGCAAAAACAATGAATACTGTTACGCTGAAAAAATAAATAAATTTAAATACTGAAAAAAATGCTTTGTTATTTTTCTTCAGATTTATTGAAGTTTAACTGGCAAATAAAAGTGCATATATTTAAAGTATACAACATGATAATATGATATACATATATGTTATGAAATGGTTGCCACAATCAGTTTAATTAACATATCCATCACTTCAAATAGTTACCACTTCTTATTTTTTGTGGTGCAAATGCTTAAGATCTACATTCTTGGCAAATTTCAAGTATACAGTACAGTCTTATTAGCTATAGTCACCATACTATTCATTAAATCCCCGGAATGTATTCTTCTTATAACGAAGACTTGTACCCTTTGACCATTATCTCCCCATTTCCTCCATCCCTCAGTCCCTGCTAATCACAATTCTATTCTCTATTTCTATGAGTTTGACGTTTTGTTTTGTTTTGTTTCAGTTGCCACATATACAGAGATCATACAGTATTTGTCTTTCTCTGGCTTCTTTCACTTAGCATAATGTCCTTTGGTTCATCTGTGATTTGGCAAATGGCAGGATTTCCTTCTTTGCTGAATAAGATTCCTGTGTGCGTGTGTGTGTGTGTGTGTGTGTGTGTGTGTGTATACCACATCTTCATTATCCATTCATCTGTCAATGGACACTCAGGTTATTTCCGCATCTTGGTTGTTGTGAGTAATGTTGCAGTGAACAAGGCAATGTAGACATTTCTTTAAGATATTTATTTCTTTTTCTTTGAATATATACTCAGAAGTGGGATTGCTGGATCATATGTTAGCTATATTTTTAACTTTTGGAGAAACTGCCGTATTGTTTTCTATAGAGGCTGCACCAATTTACATTCCCACCAACTGTGTACAGGATTCTCTTTTCTCCACATCCTTGCCAGCACTTGTTATTTCTTGTCTTTTTGATAAAAGCCATTTTAATAGGTGTTAGGTGATAATGATTTGTTATTTTTAATTTAAGACCTTGTCGAGACTTGAGTTAAGGAGATGAATCTAATAATCCATATTTTATTTCAAGAGAGGCCGGCCTGTGCAAGACACAATTTTAAAATAACTTATTTTGCAGAGTTACTCAGTATAAAAGTAAAATTCTGTCTAAACTTTCTCAGTTAAATAGCAGGCATTAAATACAGCCAGATTGACATTTCTGTGTTTAGCCACTAATCCAAATTGGGATGTATGATGCTTCATAAAATGGCAGAAACCAAACAAAACAAAATAAATAAACAAAAAAACTTCTTACCCCTAAACTTAATCATTTTAAAAAATCCCCAAGCTTTTGGAAATTAATGCTTTTGCTCATTTTCTCCCCTAAGCAAGTGCATTTGGGATGAATATTTGTGTTCCTAGCTGAATAAAAACCAAACACAAAGTTGATGTATAGCACTCTTAAATAAGAATGCAGAGTTATGCTTCTGTAGGCCCACTGCTGGGTGTCTGTTCTTGTCTGTTAGCATATGCTTAGCAACCCACTTATTTTTAGGTGGTAGTTGTATGTAATATCCTCAGGGAAAGTCTGATTGCTACTGAAAGGAAGAAGTGGTAATTGTGTAAGCAACAATCTCTTTAAAGGGTCAGAATTGAGTTACATACTGGAAGGTATTAGGGATTGTGACATATTGATGCTTACCACTTATGTTATTAATATTATGCCTCCTGGCTTGGCAGATTTACACTACATCCTTATTAGTTTCTTCTCACTTTTCCATTCTAAACTGTGGTACAAATGGAAAGTTGCTTTTAAAAAGACTTATAGCACACCCCTGGGGCTAAAAATACATTGTATGTTTATAAAAAAATAAAAAAAATTTTAAAAATTAAAAAAAAAAGACTTATAGCACAATACCATGCTTTCCACCCATGATTCAATCTGTGAATATATACAAAGTTTATCAAAGAACTTCAAAAATAGGCTCTTATAAGAAAAGCCCTATTTTAAAGAGGTTTATTGTCAGGAAATTTCACTAAATACTAGTAATCTCTGCACTTTTATTTTTCTGCTGTAATATCTGTAATTAAAAATTTCCAAACATTATAAATAATATTCAGAGAAATTAAGAATAGCATTATTAATCAAAATACTTTTTAATGTGATAATTTTAGTTTTATTGTTTCATTTTTAATCTAGACTATTTTTTCATTTGCCTTAATGCATAGATGAAAATAGGCTCAACAACTATATAAATTACCAAATGTCTATATTTTTATTTTTTATTATCCTTTGTGAAGGAGGGAAAACATATATTTGCATCTTCAAAAATCATTCAGGATTCAATATAATGAATACAGACTTTTGCATTATTTAATGGAAATACTTTCCATTTTCTGTACCATATTTGAAAGGAACTAAGTAGAAAATACAATATTACACATTAGGAACTTTGCTAATAATATATTTACTAATGCTGTATTGTTGACTTGCCAATATTTAAAATAATACTATGCTCTACCACTTTTGAATTACTGATGTCTGTAGTAAAGTATAAAAGGCAAGAATTTACCACCTTATAATGCAGTATTATTAATTTTTCAAATTCTCTCTGCTATTAATAACATGAGGATTAATCCTGAAATAAATTAAATCGTAAATTTTCAGTTATTTGAATTACCAACATAAGCTATTGGGTTTGTGGCAAAAAGTTTATACTTCATATCTCTCACTTGCTATTTAAATTTAAAACCCCTTTGGCCACTGCCCTAGTGTGGCTTTTCAGAAAGCAGAGCATAAGACATGAAGCAGAGTCCAAGATGTAGGTAGTTTATTCAGGAAATGACTTCAGGGAACAAAAGGGAGGGGATGGAAGAGTGAAACAGTAAAGGAGGAACAGCACAGGGATGATTATGGGCTTGGCCGCAGTGAGAGACGACATTGCTTTTATCCAATGGGACTTTCTGAGGAGCCTATGACATGATACTCTGAACTCTCTGTCCAAGTAATCAAAGGGGAAAACATTGATCTATTGGTTCCCATTCCCCATTGGTCAAGGGTGAGGTCATGGACAGAAGTTAATTCCTTTGCATTTCTGGATAAGACATGAGTGCTAGTGGGTTCTATTGGGTCTTTCTGAATCTTGGGATTATAAGGGCTCTGGAGCTGAAATAAGAGAGGTATGGTACATCAGGTGGGTGCTGTCGGGCTGCCCTGGTAGGGATCAGGTAGAAGCCTACTTGCAACTGATGTCTAAGGCAGGCACTGGAGTAAGGGGCAAAGCCAATAGGATTTAAGTGGTCAGGGATTGGGTGGGAGTGGGTGTTAGAGGGGTCTGATATAGCTGTTTAGGTGTTGTAACTGATATTGTGACTTCATAATCTGCTGAGTTGTATACATAAAAATCTAATGAAGATGTACATGTGAACCGTTTCATTGTATTTTCATGTTTACTCTGCTGTCTCTCCCTGGAAGATGGGCAATTTCTTTTCTTTTTTTTTTTTTTACATTTTTCCAAATCTCTTTTTTTTTCCCATTTTATTTATTTTTTCAGCATAACAGTATTCATTCTTTTTGCACAACACCCAGTGCTCCATGCAAAACGTGCCCTCCCCATTACCCACCACCTGTTCCCCCAACCTCCCACCCCTGACCCTTCAAAACCCTCAGGTTGCCCCAACCTCCCACCCCTGACCCTTCAAAACCCTCAGGTTGTTTTTCAGAGTCCATAGTCTCTTACGGTCAATTTCTATCCTGATTCTCCTCCTCTTGTTTATGGCCCTGGCCTAGCTATTAATCTGGGCATCATCATGGCCTTTCTCTTTTAGTCCCCATATCTAACTATTCACCAAGTCTTGAAGGTCTAAAATACAAAATATTGCTCAAATTTATCCTTTCTTTGCAATCTCTGTTAATATGGTTCTCATTAGTGGCTGAATACTTGGGGTATCTTTCTTTTTTGTTTATGATGGTCTTGGGTGATTAACTATATAAAATAATTCATACTCTCTTAACAAACCTCAACAACTCACTGTGATTAGTGGGGGAAAGTAACATTGCTTAAGGAGATTTCATTGAAAGGATGATTATTAGAATATAAAACAATGGGTTATGGGGGACCATAAATGTTGGAAAAGTGGAATGAAACAAAGGGCATAGAAGGTGATTCTTATCACAATGTTTCATGAGATTTGCAAAGGTATACACTTTATATTTATCTCCTGTAATGAAACCAGGTCCATATATTTTCTATGTGTGAAGTTTACATTTCAATATATTGATTATAAAACATTCAAACAGAAGGCAAATAACTTTTGGAAACTAAGATATTCAGAGCATATGAAGAGATCAATATGAAAATTATAGCATTTGTCAACTGTATTTTCAATGAATCAGATGGAAATTTGTGCAACATTCTTAAGAAAAATTCTGCAAATATCATTGGAGGTAAGAATAGTGGTTATTTTGTAGGGTTATTCTGAGGATTAAATGAGTTAATACATGCAAAGTACTTTATACAGGTTTTGGTACATAGTACATGTTCAATAAGGTATTATTATTACACTATTATTCCTATTTTAGTTAAATATTTAAGATTTTCCAAGTTCAAATTCAATGGTCAAGAACATAAACACATGTGACTCTTGAAAGGTTTTTTTTCTTTTTCCTTCAAATATGTAATTTGTCTAAAGTAGTCCTTTGCTCTGTGTGTGTATATTCATGTGTATATGCGTTATATGTGTGCATATGTGTGGCATGTGGGTATTTACAGAATTATTTACTATTTAATTGACCAAACTATAGAGAAATTGTTTCTACTTTTTGTGTGTCAGAACATCATAATATTAGCGATAGCAGGGGTCATACTAATGACCAAATCATGAAAGAAGATTCTTGATTCTTGATCAATTCTATAATTGATCATTATAGGATTATCATTCTATAATGATATAGAAAAAAGGAAATTCTTTTTAAATATCATTTTTAATTGTTATATTGTATTCCTAAGTTATGAGAAATTCTCTTTGTATTTTCTTTTTTTCTCTTTGTATTTTCTGATTTATTGGTGTAATTATTTTATTTATTTATTTATTTTTTTAAGATATTGTATAATTATGTGACAGAGAGAGAGAGAAAGTTCACAAGTAGGTGGAGTGGCAGGCAGAGGGAGAGGGAAAATCAGGCTCTCTGTTGAGCAGGGAGCCTGATGCTGGGCTCTATCCCAGGACCCTAGGATCACGACCTGAGCCAAAAGCAGACCCTTAACCAACTGAGCCACCCAGGCACTCCAGATATAGTTATTTTCTGATTAAATGTAATCCTGGTTGAAATAGTAGTAGGTTAACTCCAAAAATAGACTCATTAACACTTTTTAAAAAATTTTTTATTTATTTCTTATTTTTTTTAAACATATAATGTATTTTTATCCCCAGGAGTACAGGTCTGTGAATCGCCAGGTTTACACACTTCACAGCACTCACCATAGCACATACCCTCCCCAGTGTCCATAACCCCCCTTCCCCTTTCTCAACCCCCCCCCCGCCCCCAGCAACCCTCAGTTTGTTTTGTGAAATTAAGAGTCACTTATGGTTTGTCTCCCTCCCAATCCCATCTTGTTTCATTTATTCTTCTCCTATCCCCTTAATGCTCTGAAGCTAGAACTCAATCTTATTAACACTTTTTTGAAAAAATTTTGCAGTAGTTGTGGTAGGAAGAAAGCAACTGTTCAATTCATCATCCAGTTGTTTTCCTGCAGAAGACTAAGAACCCACTTGCCTACCAGGACCTGACTTACATTATCAATTCTATTTAAGGTGAGTTGCTTTCAGTTTCTTCTGGCTAGAAGACTTAGAGGGAGAGGGGTCATAATTACTCTGTTACTAAGTACCACTTCTATAGCCTTCATTGGCACAAGAACCTAATACAATGGAGATGTCAATCAATGCATGTCTTAGTCCAAAATACTTCCCTTGAAAATCAAATAACAACAAACACTTCAGTCTAGCCAGCTTTTCTACTTAACAGCAGACTGCAAAGGGTGGTCATGGAGGGTTTTGTAAATGAAAAGTCTTACACCCTTAATGCATCCAGGCAGGGGATAATTCTGAAGTGGAATTTTGCAGAAACCATAGAAAATATAACAAAAGATTGTAAGATGCCACACAGGTAGCCCTAGGAAGCACAAGCGTCACTCACCATTGACTGTATCACCTCCTGCCTGTCCATTCAATACATGAGTCTAAATACATAAATTCTTGGTTCTCTAAAAAAAAAGAGATTTCGTTTTCTTCTACAATGTGTAAAGTATCAGTAAAAAATGAGTAGTAAATAAGAGCAAAATATAAAGTAAAATTATCGTTAGTACATTTTTGATAATGACATTAACTATAAAACTTTCAATAATAATTTGGAGCACTTCAGGGCAATGTGGCCTCACAGTGGTGACTGGTGAGTCCTCACATAGGTCTCATTACTGTTAACAGGAATCGTGAGTGTTATTCCATTCAAAGTATTTTGATAATTTATTCCACAGAGTCTTGCACATTTGTAGAAACAAGAGGTCATTGGTAATACAGAATTAGAAATGAAAGTTAACATGAAAAAAATCCATATTTTGATATGGAAGCAACTTGGGAGCAAAATAATATCCTAGGCTGAAGAATTGTGGATAACCAAATGGATCCTTGATCCCTTAAGTTTCTCTGGCTTGAGCATTATCAGATAGTATTTGATGCTGCCAACCAGAGTGTGTTTTAGGCCCTATAGAGAAAAAAACAAGCAAACAAATAGTAGCATTAACATGCTGTTTTTGAGATGCAGGCTGAAGTAAAAATTCATTAAAACCCCCCAAACCTAAAAAAGATAGCAAAAAGAAAAACACTCCGAATTTCAATTTTAGGGTGTTTTAGATTTCTTGTAAAACACTTAAGCTTTAACCAAGACTTAAAAAGAAATCTTCAACTATATTATTTACTTTATCAGTATTTAATTTTAAGCATTCTTATTCAAATTTTGGACCCTTTCTCCTTGTAAATTCTCAAATGTTCTCTATGCAGTCCTTATATTTCTATATGAGGACCCTTATATCTCCTGAATTAGTGGGTTATTTTTGATTAAATAATGTGTATTGGGTTGAATAGTTCTCCTCCCAGCTCCTCTTTCATGTTCCCCAGGAACCTGTGAATGTGTATTGGGAAGTAGAGTCTTTGAAGTTGTCATCCTGTTAAGATGAGGTCATATTGGATTAAGATGGGTCTTAAATCCAATATGACTGCATCCTTATAAGAAGGGGAAGATTTACACACAGAAACACACAGAGAGGAGATTGCCACATGAAGACTGAGGGAGACTGGAGTGATATGTGTATAAAACAAGGATCAGTAAGAGTTGCTAGCAACTGCCAGAAAGCAGGAGAGAGGCATGGAATTGATTTTCTCTCATAGCCTACCAAAAGGATTCACCCTGCCAACACTTGATTTCAGGCTTCTGGTCTCCAGAACTGTGAGGGAAAGAACTTCTGTTGTTTTAAGTCACCTTTGTATGTCGTTCTTTATTGTGGCAGTCCTAGAAATCTAATACATAAACATAGTTTGCAACTTAGAAGGGGAAATTTATGGCTTCTCTCTTTTTCTTTTTATTGAAAAAACTCAATCTAAATTATGACTGCTGACATGATATGTATTGGGTTTTTGAGTTGGATTTCCAATATAATGCCTACTCTGAAAGTCAGAAGAGAAATCAATGCCACTTCCTCAATGAACATTTTAAGAGTAGAGAGTTAAACATATATTTTAAGTTAGAGGTTAAAAAGAAATATACAAAGAGAAGTATGAACCATACAACCTTGGAATGAGGCTTTAAAAGGAAGAGATGCTTTTGTGAAGCCATCACAGGCCCTATTCTTGCTACCTGGGACTATCCTCTGTCCCTCAGTTTTCAACATTAAGCTTAAGTGTTCCCACCATTTTACTCTCTGAAACCAGTGCATCCTTTTTACTTTTTGCCTTTTTAATTTATGTAGCAAATATGGAAGTGAGAATAAAGGAGTACTGAAAACCTTATATGAAATGCTAATGGCAATTTAAGGAGAACAAACTCAAATTTTTATTCCATATTTTCTTTTTGTTTAAATATATTATAAGCCCGCAATGGATACTGTCTTCTGAATGAAACTAAACTTTACCAATTGTCACTCAAGTAATTGGAACATATCTATCTTGTAAATACTGATTTCACATTTCAAATACATCTCTAGTAGGTCCTCGCTTATCATCAGATCTTGCTCTTGCACTTTCATTACTAAAATGTATTACTTGAACCTTTTGAAATATTGACAGTGTGTCATTTTGCTAAGGTGACCATGTTAATAGTGTGTCATTTTGTTGAAGATGGCCTAGTTGCAGAACGTTTTTAGCTTTAGGTTTATGGACACAAATTATATTACCAACACATTTTTCCACTTTACGTAATTTATTTCCTCCAGTTACTTTTGTATACACATATGCCTTCAGTATTTGTCACCTATGAACTATAAGATGAAAAGATATTGTCACCTGTTCTTTTAACAAAAAAGGATAGTTCAGGCTCTTGTCCCAAAATATTGGGATGATGTGGTCCTTTCTGGTAAGTGATTAAGCAGATAAGAACACTATATTTCTCTTTTGTTTTTCAAAAATATTGTTCATTCATTGATCTTGAATTTGAGAAGATTCATTTAGAATATCGTCATTGGAAGGTTTCTAGTCTGGGATCTTACTTACACCATCAGTTTCATAATATTCTAATCTAGAGCTGCTTTTGTCATTTACATTCATCTTCTGATTCATCTAATAATTGTGAATCATCATCTTCTGTCAATTTTCTTCTCTTGTTTGTGTGAATAGAAAATAAAATTCTGCATTCTCAATTGAGTTCAATGAAAAGTAAAAGCAGACCACAAGTCTTGTCTCCAGTCTTCTTTTATTTTTTCTTAAAAAATAATGATGTAATACTTTGGTCACTTCAATATGAAAATTAAAGGATGATGCAATACTGAGGATTTGTTTTACTGTTACATCAACTTTCTAAATGATACTATCATTGTTTTCTTATTTTGATCTTTCCTAGCATTGTTGAAAATAATCAATAATAATCAATGACACAATTCTTAGACTAAAGAATAGCAAATTGTTTCAAGATGAGAAGTATCTTGGATTTATAAAAAGGTTGAATGGACCCATATTGTAATTTTGTGAGATAGAATGGATTTTTTTAAAGTAAATTTTCTCTTCAGAAGAGCTTTAATAAAGAATAAATGAAGCATATCATGGAATACCAATCTGTACAAATTGTTTGAACCTCTCATCAGAGAAATTAAAAAAACAAAATTGGAGTTAATGGACACTGATGATATACCAAGAGATAAAGGAATGAAGATAAGACATAACCAGATAACATATTTCAGTAGATGTCAAAATAAGGGTTAAATTCTTTTTGTCAAGAATATTGCCTTAGATATCCCAGACCATAGAAAAAAAATGATCCCCCATGATATGTTCTTATATGTACTTCTCCTTAGCAGCAATAATCACAATTAAAGTCAATAATCTGGCTAATGCCTATATATTCTACCTTTCTGTAAGGTAGGGTATTTATCATGGATTCATGCTGGTATTTACCCAGCACAGAACCTGGCTAATAAATATTGTCCAGGAAGAATTAGTGAAGGAAAGTTTAGTGAATGTTAGTGAATGAGAGATCATTTTGTTCACCCACCTGAATAAGAGGTCATATGAGCAAGAATATGCTTCTCACCTTCAGTAAAAGGAAACATATTCTCTTTCAAGATAATCAGCATTTCAGAGAGATCAGACTTATATTAGTACCAAAAAGACAAGAAATAAGCATTGGCAAGGATGTAGATAAAAGGGAATATTTGTATACTTCTGTTGTTAATATAAATTGGTACATCCACTAGGAAAAACAGTATGGAAGTTCCTCAAAAAAACTGAAAACAGAACTACAGTGTATTTTAGCAATTCTACTTCTGGGTATTTACCTAAAGAAACCAAAATTCTAAAAGATTTGTGTACCTCCATGTTCATTGCAGCATTATTTAAAATAACAAAGATATGGAAGCAACCCAAGTGTCCATAGATGAACAGATGTGTGTGTGTGTGTGTGTGTGTATACAATGGAATATAGATATATGCATAATGGGATATTACTTAGCCATAATAAACAATAAAATCTTGCCATTTGTGACAACATGGATGGATCCAAAGGATATTGTTCTAAATGAAGTAAGTCAGACAGGGAAAGAAACATGGATTCTGAAAAATAAAACAAATGAACAAATAAAACACAGACTCATGAATATAGGGAAAAAACTATTGGTTGCCAGTGTGTGGGGGGGGGAATGGGTGAAATAGGTGAAGGGGATTAAGAGGTACAAACTTTTAGTTATATATAAGTCACAGAGATGCAATGTACAATATAGGGAACATAGTTAACAATATTTTAACAATCTTGTGTGGTGACAGAGGGTAATAGACATTGCGGTGATCATTTCAGAATGCATCTAAGAGTCAAATCACTATGTTATATACCTGAAACTAATATAACATTGCATGTCAAATATACTTCAATTAAAAGAAAACTTATGCTTCATAGTTCTGGAGCAGGCTTCTGGGCTTAATTTCTGTCTACGCCCCTCACTAATGTTGAGATTAGGCAAACTATGCAATCTTTATGTCTCAGGCTCCTCAACTTTAAATTGGAGACAGTATTAGTAACTTCTTATAAGATTGTTATAAGGATTAAATGACTCATTGTCATTTAATTGTCAAATTACAGTAATTTCTGGCCATTAGTAGGCAATATAAACATTTGCTGCTATCATCATCATCATCATCATCATCATCATCGTTTATTATTATTATATTGACTTGAGATCTGACTACCTAGTACTTCTACCATTATTCTAGTACTATAGAAGTACTAGTACTTCTACCAATTATTCTATTCTATTTCTAGAGACTCAAAACCAATATTTCTCACACAACAGTCAGCCAAATACATGAAGTTGGCTCTTTTTTCTCCTCCTTAAGCTAAATATCCTCACTGCTTCAGTGTCCCTCAAAATATTGTTTTCTCTCTCTCATTAGTGCAGTCACCTGAGTCTGAATGCTGACTATAATTTGACTTCTCCAAATTCAGTGTCAAGTACTAACCAGCCTAGAATGGGGATATTCCCTCCTTTGAGCCAAACATCTTTGGTCCATCACTAAATTTTGGGATTACATTATCTATTTTGACAGACAAAGCACATTGTTGAGTTTACTGAAGTTGCAGTTAAATAACATTTTTGCATTTTTTTCCTTCTTGCATGGTTTCCAAGATGTATATATTCCACATTCTAAGCACCCAGGGTTTAATATTGAGTAGGTATTTTACATTGAATATTAGAAATTGCATTAAAATATAATTTTTTTTCAGATAGATTATCTTTTTAAGATATCAAAACAAACTTGTATGGTAGAAATTTTTGAGGGAACAGGGATAAAGAAAGGTCAGGTAATGTTCCCAGGATAATATAACCAAGAAATGACAGAACTGTCACCATTAACAAGAATAATCTTCTCTTTACCCTATAACATATCATCTTTCTATAAATAGTTATTATTATGATTTGTATGATTAGATATGGGCTTTGGCTAGATTTACTATCATTTCTGGCTTTATCTCATCAACTTGCCATCGATGTCCTTATTTTGCATATTATTAAAATGTTGAACTAATTAGAACAGGGTCAATGAAGATTGTCTGTGGACATTCTTTTAAACATCTCCTTCCAAAGGGCCATATTCCCATTAGTTCTTAGCCTTGTGATGACCATTGAAGTTGTGTACTTAAAGGTTCTATGGTTCTGTTCTCTAGCCCAAATGCTTCATCTTGCCTGCAGGAATATTTTGAGAAATTTTGTGAAATATCTGTTGAAATCCAGAAACACTATATCTTAAAAATTTTTCTGACCTTTGAGAATGGCAACCCTTTCAAAAATAAATAAATAAAATGAAATAAACCAGTAAGTCTATTCTTACTGAATCTAGCCAGCTTCTTATAATTAAATTTTATAATTTTTATCCCTTAAAAATATTTTAATGGTTATCTCAAGAATCATTTCTATTATTAATCTTAATCTCATCAGTTTATAATGTATACGTCACCTTCACTTTCTTTTTTTATGATCTAAACTCACTTTGTCCTTTTCTAGCTATCTAGCTCCTTTCTCATACTCTGTTTAGATCTTTTAAGATTAACCCCCAAACATCCTGCCAGGCAATCAGCCATGCCAGAAACTATAGACTCATTTATATATTTGACAAAGTTTCTTTGACAATGGTTTTTGAAGTGATTTCCACTCAGGTTATTTTGTCTGCTTAGAGGGGTCAGACGTAAAATAAAACATGAACATTTCATTAACAAAAAAGTGTCTAATTTGTGTTCACAGTTGTCCTTATTAGACAAATAGGACTTATTTTTTTTTGTTTTTTGTTGGTTTTTTTTTTTTTTTTAGGACTTATTTTCGGATCTCTATGAGTTCCCAATCTGTGGAATCATCAGCTAATATTTGTACTTTGCATTGTACCAAACATGTTACCATACATTTCCTCAATTAATTCTGCTTCCTGTGCCATTTCTCCCCTTCTTCTTCCTCTTCTTCCTTCTCCTCTTCTGTCTTTTCTTGTTTTTTAAATTTTGGCATTATTTCTTCCCTTTTATTTTCATATGCGGACACACCTGAAATTTTCCTCCCCTTTTTTTAAGCATTTTCCTTAAATCTAAGTTCATTTCATTATAGTCCATATTAATTTTTTATTGCTTCTGTAATAAATTATCACAGACTTTTGGGATTGAAATAACACAGGTTTATCACTTATGGTTCTATAGTTCAGAAGTTCAACACTGACCCCACTGGACTTAGATCAAGGTGTAGACAGGCTCACATTTCTTTTTGGAAGTACTAGTGAAGAATCTTTGTCTTTTCCAGCTTCTTGAAGCCATCCATATTCTTTGGCTCCCTTACTCCATCCTCACCATTAACAATAGCAGATTGTTACTATTCACTTCACATCTCTTTGACCTATATCTTTTGTAACTGCATAGCATTGTGATCACAGCAGGGAAAAGTTCTCTGTGTCTTCATGTGATCAGGTTGAGTTCACCTTGATAGTCCAGGATAACATCCCCATCTCAATTTAATGACATCTGCAAATTCCTTTTGCCATAAAAGGTTAACTTAATCATAGGTTCCAGAGATTAGGATGTGGACACCTTTGGAGATCACTGATTAATTTCACCTACTACACAGTCTAACTAGCAGTTCTGCATACTTGCCTTGGTTATAACTTACTACCTTTTATATATTTTGAAAATATCTGATCATATTAAAGAAGACCAACTGGGAGGTTTTAGTGGGTTATTAAGGCACCTTCAACTTTTCTTCATAATTAAGCCAACATATTCTGACTTAATTGAAATCTTGGTTTTTGAGTCAGCCTTTTTTTTTTTTTTAAGATTTTATTTATTTGATAGATAGAGATTACAAGTAGTCAGAGAGGCAGGCTGAGAGAGAGGAGGAAGCAGGTTCCCTGCTGAGCAGAGAGCCTGATGTGGGGCTCAATCCCAGGACCCTCAGACCATGACCTGAGCCGAAGGCAGAGGCCTTAACCCACTGAGCCACCCAGGCGCCCCGGGTCAGCTTTTTTGAAATATCTTTTCATTTAGAATCTCAGACCATTGTCCTAATATTTTTGAACTATTTGCTGTCTCAGTTGCAGAATTCTCAGAAATTTGTAGGGATACTAGTTCCTCTTTTTCCTATACCTAAATCTGATCAACCTTGAAAAACAAATTCCCATGAATTCTCTCAGATTGTGCTTAAACTAACTGGGGATGCACCATTGCATTTACACACGCTTTTCTGAACAGGTATGTGAAATGGTGATATATGCCGTGGTAAGAAATATGTGTAGTGTGGAGATATTGTTTGGATCTTTGTCTTTGCTTGTGGAGAAGTTTTGTGAATAGACATTAGGCCATGTGGATGGATTTCTAGCAGTTCTTGTATCAACCTCAATTGATTGTCTGCTTATTAAAGGACATTATGCTATAGTCTTCTTTGTTTCTGTGGACCCAAAATATTATGTTCACTCTTTTTGTGTGTACACCGTCAAATTCAATGTCCCCAAATATAATGTGTACATTATTATTTTTTAAATATACATTATGAACCTCATATTTCAAAGAAATTTTCCTCTGGAGTTCGTTTCTATTTTACCCATCCCTCTATTCTCATTTACTAAACTATCTTGTCATACACCTTAAATTAGTTAGTATCTTTTTATATATTCACATCACATTTTTGCAAGGTAGATAAAAGAAATTGCTCTTAAGTGATGGGATTTTTACTTGCTGTGTTTCAGCTTAAAACATATTTTTCCCCCACAAAATCTAGTTTTATAAACATTTGCAAAGCTGGCTGCATAAAGGAAATTGCTGACACAACTTAACTGCATCTATAATCGTGCAAATGATATGACTGCATGGGGAGAGCAAAGAAGATAGAAACAAAAATTGGACTATATTTTCAAGTTAAGTCTCAGTGTGAAAAAAGGGACTAATACCATTTAGTTATAATTTGAAATATTTGGAATATCTCTACTTTGTAGACACTTGGCCAGAGTCCTCCAAATAAAGATAGGTGTCTTATGTACCAAATGGAGCTGAGTGTTATATGCCAGTACATTTGGGAAGGTCTCTAATGATTTGGGAAGAGACAGTACATGCTGTGGTCTGGAAAAATTCACCTCACCTCCTGTTTCTTTCTTTCTTCCTTTTTTTTTTAAATATAGAAGAAATATTATAGTGCCTTCCTCTGTGGTGCCAAAAGAGCTCATTAAAATGTCTGCAAATTATATATATATATTTTAGACTATTGTATCAGACTAGTATATCTGCTTTTGTCAGAACTCTTTTCCTCTGTCTTTAGCATAAAATCATGAGCATGAGCAATTTCTGCAACTCCAGATATTTATATCTATTTTTGCAATGTCCTTAAGTTAGGATCATAGTTCATTTGAGTAGCTGTTTAAATTGTATATTTTTGTTTACTAAATAAATGCTCCAATGTGTCGTATTCCTTTTCTCCCCCATCAGTATATATGGAAGGCTTTTGTGTCTTGTTGGATCTGTAGCTCTGATCATACAGAACACCAGTTTAAGCTGTATTGCCTGTTTCCACTTACCACCACTGTGACTTTGAACAAGTCATTTACTGCTTTTAAACCTTAGTTTTTATGTCTCCAAAGTAATGAGGTGAAATTTAGGTGACCCAACCTAAATTCCATTATCAATATACTGAGTTTCTGAGATTCTGATAATTCTAGTGTAACTAATACTGAATTTTATTGTGCACCAGGCACTCTTCTAAGTATTTTACTTGAAAAAGCCTTTAGTCTTTGTAAAAACTATGTAATGGACATTGTAATTTTCCATTTCATAGGTGAGGAAAGTGAGGCACAAGAAAATTAAGGAACTATTGGTTGGCTACACAACTTGAAAGTGACAGAGCTGGGATTTGAATATAAGAACTCGGCTCCTGAACTCACTTGCTTAATGTCTGTATTGGGTTCCTTTTTTTGGTAGATAGGTACACCTCCTGCTGGAGCCAGCCTTGGACAAATAATGAAGTACCATCTTACTTCTACTCCAAGGGACATTTACCCTCCTGCTACTCTAGGTTTCTCAAGCGCCTCACGCTGTTTCCTCCTATCCAGAGCTTACCACTTTGGAACTTTTCTGTATATGGAGGATGTATCCACTTCTCATGTTCCCAGCCTCCAGTTTTGGGTTCCTTTGGGATTCTGCTTTATGTTGAAGAACTGACAAGCAGATTCAAGCAAAGGCAAAACAAATGTTTAAGGGAGAGATATTTTGGAAGGAAGTATTTTTCTCTGAATCTAAAATTTGAATAGATGAGTGGCTATGTGTGTGATTTAGTCCATGACTGACGCACTTCTGGCTACTTTTGACACATGTCAGTAAGTTAAAAGAAAAATGTCATGTCCTTTTCAGATGTCCAATAAAATCAGAAATGGATACCAAATGTCTACTTCTTTTAAAACTCCATGAGATGTCCTGGGATATTTTAAATTTCACCTGGATCTTTGGTGCTGCATTAATATGTCCTTTGAAAACAGAAGAGTATGGTTTAAAAAAACTCATTTCTTAGAGTCATAATTAAAAATAAAGCTAAAAACTTACGACATTTCAATTTGAATTGACAATGTCTTTGTAAAAAGCCAAGAAGGAAATTTTCATTAAATTGATTTTACTGAACTAAGATTTGAGTGGAGTTATGATTTCTTTTTTAAGTTTTGACATACTTTTAGTATTTGAGCCTTGTAAGTCATTAAAATACATTATTAATTTTTAAAAGATTGCAAAAGTGTTTGATTTACACCATTCTTGTTTTGCCACATTTAAGCCTTGATCATCCTTTAGAGACAATTTTGAGCTATTTGAATAAGACTACTTGAGATCATGTATAAACAATTTATTTTTGTGGGTCTATACCGTCTAAACTATTTTCTGTTCTTTTGCTCTTTATTTTTCTAGAGGATTATAGCAGATCCTTTAGACTTCCTGAAAAAGGTCAGGTTGTGTCTTCTCTCTATTGCCACTATGAAGAATACCAATGGAAAGCTGTTTATTATACAGTAGTCCCCCACTTATCCACAAGGGATATGTTCTAAGAACCTCAATGGATGCCTGTCACTGTGGATAGTACTAAACCCTGCATTATATACTATGTTTTTTCCCATAAATACATACCTGTAATAAAGTTTTATTTATAAATTAGGCACAGTAAGAGGTTAACAACAATAATAAAATAGAAACAATTATAAAAATATACTGTATAAAAGTTATGTGAATGTGTTCTATCTTTTTCAAAATATCTTACTGTTATCAACCCACTTCTTTTTTTTTTTTGTTAAGATTTTGTTTATTTGACAGAGAGACAGAACGAGAGAGGGAACACAAGCAGGGGGAGTGGGAGAGGGAAAAGCAGGTTTCCCACCTAGCAGGGAGCCCAATGTAGGGCTGGATCCCAGGACCCTAGGATCATGACCTGAGCTGAAGGCAGATGTTTAACAACTGAGCCACCCAGGCACTCCATCACCCTACTTCTTATGTGATGATAAAACATCTACATGATGAGATGAAGTGAGGTGAATGATGTAGGCATTGTGATATAGTGTTGTGCTATACATGACTTTCTGACAATAGATCAGAAAAATATCTGTTTCCTTGCTGCAGTTGCTTTTGGGTAATTGAAACAGTGGAAAATGAACTTGTGGATAAGGGGGGTGGGGAACTACTGCGCTGTATTTAGACAGCTCATTTATACACACAAAAATCCTGCTTATTTTGGGATAGCTATGGGTGAAGTAATAATGGTATTACTTAAGCTGTGAAGAGTCAAATCTCTTGATCCAAGTAAAAATAAAAATAATGAAGTACTTTTTTAGTATTTTAGGCTTAACTTTAATCTTGGCACTATTTGCACTATTCACATTGTCCATCTCCTTGTCTATTCCCCCATTACACTGAGAGTTCCTGAAGGCAGGCATGTGTTTACATACAAGAACATCTACTGTTCTAATCACAGAACCTGGGACAACATTAGGTATTCATTCAATGTTTTTTGAATGAATGAATGGATGGATGAATGGATGAATGAAATTATTTTTAGCCATTCCAGTTAGTAAGTCACATTTTTGTAGCAAACCACAGTTACTACACCATAGGAGAGAAGGGCAAGTTATATTCACAGTTTATGTGCGTGTATGCATGTATGTAAAGCATGATGTTGAGGAGGAGGATAATATTATAAATGTAATATAATAATATAATAAAAACATATTATAGAATTGGGTGGAGAGAACATTTATTTAGGTTGTAATTTTCTAAGAAATCAGAAAATGACATGATTTTCTACATACTAGTGAAGGCTTAGTTCAGGTTTTTTTTTTTTAATGACTTTTTAAAATAAATTTCTTTTCAGTGTAACAGAATTCATTGTTTATGCACCACACCCAGTGCTCCATGCTTTTTAATGACTTTTGAGTATTGTTAGCCATTAAAGAAAAGTCAGTCTTTGAGGACCTATTGTGTCCTTGGGTGGTACAGGTAAGAAATGAATCAATATGAATTAAATCTTAAGTTGTGATTCCAGTGGTTCTAGGAAGAGAGGCATCTTGAATTCATTGAGGGACTGATACCTCACTAACATCTACATCCTGGAATTTCTATGTCTGTGACTTAGCCTAATTTAGTCTAACTGAAGTAAGTCTAACTTAGTCATCTTGCATGAACTTTATACTTCCTAGCAGTAAGTCATTTGTTACAAAAAGAAGGAACAGTTTAGGTAGTTTCTGATGTGCTTAATTCATTTTTCTTTGAGAGAAAAAGCCTGAAAGATTCATGCCATAAATTTATTTACAAACATATTTAGTATGCTGAGTTCAAGAATTTGATATATTTTTCAGAAAGATTGCACCTTTTAAAATGTTTCTCTTCATATCTATATCGTAGATGAATGAAAATGTCCTTATTTCTTAAGCAGTGGGTGTCTCACTATAAAGAAAGGGGCGGGGTGCCTGGGTGGCTGAGTTGGTTAAGTAAGTGCCCTTGGCTCAGGTCATAATCCTAGAGTCCCAGGATCTAGTCCCACATCGGGCTCCCTGCTCAGCAGGGGGTCTGCTTCTTCCTCTGATCTCTCCCTTCTCCCCTCTCATGCTCTCTCCTCTCATTCTATCTCTCAAATAAATAAATAAAATCTTTTAAAAAAATAAAGGGGCAATAAATCCAGATCCCAAGTATACAATGATCATAATTGGTAATGTCACACGTTTTCCACTGAAAGTGGCAAATTTTTCCCTACGTCCTACTCATGGTGGCTGCTGCAGGCTCTGGGGTTGTGAATATCTATCTGCATGCTCTGTCCCAATTCAAGCATTGCTGGGAGTTCTGCAAAAGACACAGAGGCTGAAGGTGGAAGAAATGGCAGTGCCACACTGGATCCTCCTTTGTTTGTTGTTTTATTTTATTTTTTTTCATGATCTTGTTCTCTTGTGTGCAGAGGACATTCAATTAATTTTTTAAAAATTTATTAAGTTTTTTTTTTAAGAGATAGTCCTTGGCTAGTATTAAAAATTCAACTGGACTGACTGCTCTTGTGGAACAAGGAATGGCATTATGATTAATGAGAAACATAATAAATCTTGACAATTCTCTAACAATTTCATGGCATCTTCAGTAGCATGTGCCTTCCTTACAACCTAGTTTGTAATTGTATTTAGTTTTGATATGTGTCTTTCTCCATCACCAAACAATGACCTCTTTGAAGTCAGGGGCCATTTTATCTCTATATCACGAGTACTTAGCACAGTGCCCAAAATAATGCCCAACTAATTGTAAGGAACCCTGAGCTAAGACAGGACAAAGATGTAGTTCCTATTGGCAAATTGCTGAAAATTAAGCTTAATTTTTTCTAACACAGTTATCTTTGATTATCTCATTATTGGTGCTAATTGGTATGCAGGGTTGGCAATGATGGATGCTGCACTTTCTGATACAATTTAGACCCCTTCAGGTCATTTTAAACTGAGGTCTACAAAAATTAAGTTCTTATCCTAGGCTAGTTCAGACAAACCTTTGATTATTAACCAATGATACTTAGTTACTTCCATGGAAATGTAATTCAGTTTGAGGGGTTTTTCCGACTGACCGGGCATGTGCTACTCTTCTTTCATCTTAATCAATATTATAATAAATTCTAGCCCATAGATCATAGCTTCAAGTTTACTTGGTTTCACGCAAGTTAATTCTATAAGTACTGTGTTTGGCCCAATGTTTGTAAAATAGCCACTGACAACCAGTGAAATTACAACACAGATATCTCAACTATTTATCACCTGATTTTTTTTTCAGTAGATACTGAACTCTTAGTTTTGGTAAAGGACAACTTGGGTCCCATGCATTTCTTTCTGAGAAAAAAATATTCATGAAAAAGTGGATCTAAGAGCATTTCTGTCATTAAAACTTTTAGTAGAAATAACTAAAAATCAGGGAACTGCAATATAATACTCTATGAGCTGATTATTTATCTGTGGTTTCTCAACATCACTCCTGCTAAATTGTTCTATTTGTACAAGCATGGCTCAGATTTCGAATCTAAATTTTCTGTGTTTCCTTGTCAGATGACTTGTTGCTATGTTCTATCAATAGGGGATACTGTTTGAAAATCAGAATGCTAGAAATTGGAGGACATCCTGCTTTGGACATCAGTGACATTGCAATTACTGGCAGTCCCTGGAATTTTCTGGGAGTTTCTGTAGCAAGTGAGGTGATTCTGGATAGAAAAAAACACCTTTTCAGCAGTTCCTACTCCGGTCCAGGTGGTGCATATTTGACAGAGGTGGAACTCACTGCAGTAGTATCTCTGAAGTAGAGTAGCAGGTCAAGCCTAGAAGTGTTAGTTGGTTCTGATTTTCCATGCCCTCCTCCTTTTTGTCTTCCAACCTTTCCAACTTAACCAGTTCACTCTATTTATTTCCTTCTGTTTAAAATACCTGGGGTGAATTGTGTTTTCTTGAGCAAATGCTGTCCTTTAGATTTTCATTCATTGAACAAAAATTTATCAAGTATTAATGTGTATAAATGTGTGCAAAGATGTATCTATAAGCATGGCTAAATTTGTGTTTGTTTTTGACAATAAATCCCCAAACATACTTTGAGTTATACATATTGTAAAAGTAAAGCCCAAATGCAATTGTAATATTTCTTGATTCTCCCAATATGTGATAGTACCTAACTTTTGTCATTGGATTGTGAGCTTTGGGGGATTGGGAACAGTACTTTGCTTATTTTTGTATTCCCAGAAATTAACTTAGTGGCACAGTGAAATTCTTTTCTCTTTTAATCCATTCTCAGACTTTGGCCATTTCTTGTATATAAAGAGTAAATCTCCTCATTAATAAAAATTATTTTAGTATTTCCTCATGGCCCTTGGGATAAAATCCAATTACTGTAATATGGCTCACTTGGAGCTTTAAATTTTGATCATTGTTTACTTTTCCAACTTCATCTCTTGCCTCTTAATCAGATCCTTCAATCTTTTTGTTTCTCCTGGACTTAATGATTTGCAGTTCTGCCCAAGTCTCACACTGTATCTCACCTCTGGGTCTTGGCAGGTAGCTGACTTCTTAATTCTGAGCACTCTTCTATCGTTTCATCCCTGTTTTCTGATGTCTTTTCTGTATGTATGTTTCTGTTCTCAGCTTAATTATTGTGTTTTTTTCATATTTTACCAAGTCCTCTAGGCTGGCTTAGAAATCTTCCTAATGCTCCCAGTATATCTTCCCCTAACTTTATCATAGTACTTAACATTGTGTGTTACACCATTGCCTGCTTAACTGCATCACAACATGTTTGATAGGATTTCTTTATGCAGGGATATCAGCTAAATTTCTAAACTTGAAGATAATAGTCATACTTGCTTTGTTAAGGTGCTGGAAATCTGTTCTCACATTTATCATGCTTTATAAATTTTCCTATAATCTTCATTCTCACCCCCCACTCACCTGTCACCAAACTATATCAAGAAGAGTCTAGAAATTCCAGAGGTATTGGTTGGAACAGAAAAGTCCATGAGAGGTAGTGTGATACAGACTCCGAGAAAGTGCTTTGGATTTTTATCTTTTGTTTGGGAGAGAAGTAGAAGAGCACTCTTGCTCTCTTTAACAGATTTTTTTAAAAACATTTTGTTTATTTATTTGACAGACAGAGATCACAAGTAGGCAGAGAGGCAGGTAGAGAGAGAGGAGGAAGCAGGCTTCCTGCTGAGCAGAGAGCCCAATGTGGGGCTCGATCCCAGGACCCTGGGATCATGACCTGAGCCGAAGGCAGAGACCTCAACCCACTGAGCCACCCAGGTGCCACTCTTGCTCTCTTTAAACCAATTAAGAGGGTGTGGCTGTTGATTTCATGTGTCACTTTGGGTGGCTACATTGCCAGATATGTGTTCAGACATTATTCTGGGTATATTTGAGCTAGTGTATTTGTAGGTGTGGCATGACAAATGCATGACAAATCCTTTCTTTCTTTCTCCTCTTTCTCTCTCTCTCTTCCTTTCTTTGTTTCTTATTTCTTTCGATGAGATTAACATTTAAATCAGTGGATTTTGAATAAAGCAGATTGTTCCCTATAATATGGTGGGCCTTGCAGAATCAGTTGAAGGCCTAAATAGAAGAAAAAAGCTGACCTCCCTGAAGCAAGAGGAAATTCTGTCATTAGACAGCCTTTAGACTTGAAATACAGCTTCAACTTTTCTGGGTGTTTAGCCTATAGGCCTTTTGGAATGGAACTGTAGCATCAGCATTGCTGGGTCACTAGTCTGCTGGTCTGCCCTGCAGATTTTTAGACTTGCCGACCTCCATAATCACCTGAGGCAATTAATTAAGATATCTGTCTATTGATTGATCTAGCAATCAATAGACATTGATTTATGTCTATGTTGGTTCTCCTGTTGGTTCTGGAGAATCCTGTTGGTTCTGGAGAATCCTGACTAATAAAGAGAGCTATCAAGAGTTTGGGTGTATTTGCAAGTATGGAAGATTGACATTTCATTTGCTGTCTAAATATTTGCTGAGTTTTACATGTAAACTCACCCCCAAAGCAACAGAGTGGAGCACAGTGAGAGAGAGGTGAGGATGTCATATATTTCTTGGAGATTTGGGCCATTGATAAACAAAAGACCAATGCCTACTGCTCACCTGGAGCATTCTGAAGGCAGGATGTTGGTTGGAGCAACCCACTATGGCAAGAGGAGGGGCAAGGCAGCAGTGTTACCCCATGAAGTCCTTCCATTTGCTGTGGCAAGGATGCATGAGGTTCCTATGGTCCTGTATGCACTGTGAAGACCTAGGCTTGAGAGCTGTCTTGAAGGTACCCTTCCCAAGTGAGTGAACTGATGGGATAAGGGGATCTAAACAGAGATGATGGGACATACTGTCAGGGCACAGATCACCCTGTGGTCCCTCAGTCTACACCTGTACAACATAGACTGTCTAACACACAGGATGCCTGCCATACAGGAGTATATCACAGCAGTGTCACATTAAACATTTTTTTCTTTCCCCCTTTTTACTCTCACAAATTGAATGAGCCAGAAACACCATGAAGAGAGGGGAGAGGAAAATACCTTCCACCCTCATGGTAGGTCTGCTTGCCAAAGTCAGGTCTGTCCCAGCTGTAGGATTGGAGGACAGTTATTTTATATTGGATGCCATGAGGTAACCCAACTGTGAAGTTAAGGGACACAATCCACACAAAAACAACCCTCACTTTTGGTACCAGTTGCAAATTTGAAGATTTCGCCAAGGCACCCTCAGTTTCAATAATTCGTTAGAGGGACTCACAGATATATCACTGAAAGATGTTATTATAGTCACAGTTATAGTTTTTCCTAGAGAAATAATACAGATTAGAACCAGCCAAGAGAAGAGGAAAAGTACCAAAAATGGAGCTTTTATTGCCCTCTCTCTATGGAGTCATGGACGGCATTTCTTACGTGGCATCAGTATGTGACATGAACTGTGGAGTGTCCCTGAACCTTGTTCAGAATGTTAATTGGGGTCCCGTGGTTTACTGCCCACATGTGTGACCTTTAGTCTCCATTTCTTGTGGAGGTAGAATGGTTATTCTCTGACCCAAAGCTTCCATCATAAATCACATTGTTAAATGGTCTGGTGGTCAAAGGCCCCCAGGTAAAAAAAAGATACTCTTCCTAGAGATCACCTCTCAAATGAGGCAAAGATCATGCCTCCCTTTAGTAACGTTATATTCTTAGCTTCACAGATGTAAATTTCAATTAAGAATTTCTGGTCACTGGGGCGCCTGGGTGGCTCAGTGGGTTAAGCCACTGCCTTCAGCTCAGGTCATGATCTCGGGTCCTGGGATCGAGTCCCGCATCGGGCTCTCTGCTCAGCAGTGAGCCTGCTTCCCTCTCTCTCTCTCTCTCTGCCTGCCTCTCTATCTACTTGTGATCTCTCTCTGTCAAATAAATAAATAAAATCTTAAAAAAAAAAAAAGAATTTCTGGTCACTGAATGGCACATGCAGATAGAACAGATTTGAACAAAGGCTTTCTTCAAAAGCGGTTTTTACGTCTATTGAATTCACACCTAATAATCTAGTTATGAATGTGTGTGTTCTAAAGTATAAGTGAGCTCTGTGGAAATGGAGATATCTTTTTTGTCTCCACAGCCCAGCATAGAGATTATTAGCATAGGCTCTAAAGAAATATTTGTCTAATGAATGAATGAAGATTTATCACAAAACACTAGGCCACCACTACAGAGCTATAGTGGTATGATAGATGTACTCCTGATGATCATGATAGAGTTGTAAATGGCAGAGCTTCAGTGGTAAAGTCATCAACTTCAGTCTAGAATAAACAGAAATAAGAATTTAGTATTCTATTCATTACTCATTGACCTTATGGAAGTAGCAAAAATATCTAGGAGTTACTGCAGAGAGAGAACAATTTCTTGTAAGTTTCAAATGTGGACTTTGTTTCTCCCTTTTGTTTAAAATAATTTATGACCAGGGCGAAGCCAAGCAGTTAATAAAGTGGAGTTCATTTCCCAAAAACTTCAAAGGATGGTTAATAATGCTATGGAAGGATTCTTTCAGAATGGCTGTGAGCTAGTGTATGTGTAGGTGTGGGCATGACAAATGCATTCCAAAAGTGTATGAAGAGTTCATTATTAGTTTAAATACTGACATATAGGACAACTATTTGTAAAGTTTGAACAAATGAGACATTTTTATGACTAAGATTCATGAATAATGCCTTTTCTTTTAAGCAAACTTTTGATTTTAAGATAGTTTCAAATTTATAGAAAAGTTGTGAAGATTGTACAGAGTTCCTATATACCACACATCTAATTTCCCTTACTATTAAGATCTTAGATAGGTACAGTGCATTTTCACAATTAGGGAAGCAATATTGATATATTAGTAATAATTAAAGTCCATACTTACTTTTTACTTAATGTCCTTTTAGGGGGCTCGGGATACCATATTATATTTAATCATCATGTCTCCGTAGGCTCTTGTTTCTCAGACTTTCTTTCTTTCTTCTTTTTTTTACCCCTTGACAGTTCTGAAGGGTATACTTCATTTATTTTGTAGAATGTCCCTTGATTGAGATTTGTCTGATGTTTCCTAGGGATTAAATTGGGATATGCACTTTTGGGAGAAGACCACAGAGCTAAAGTTCGTTTTTATCATGTCATATTATGGGTACCTGCTATCAACATAACTCATCATGGTTGACCTTGAACACCTGGCTGAGTTACGGCTTGTGAGTTTCTCCAGTGCAAGGATACTCTTTCCCCAGGCTGCATTTCCATGCTGTACTTTGTCACCATGTGCTGTGTCCACGTAAGGAGTAGAGAACTATGCTTTACCTCTTGAGGGTAAAGTATCTATATTCATGCTATTTTGAATTCATTGAGGCTCTTGGATCTGTGGGCTTCTGGTTTTTATCACATTGTGTCTCCATGATATTAATTTATCTTTTGGTTTATCAATTTTCCTACACTTCTAAATTATGTTCTACATCCCTTTTGGGAAGTCAGAGAGATTCAATGCCAGGTTATGGCTCTTCAGTTGAGTCCAGAAGTGGGGTAAGCAAGTAAATCCTCCTTAGATTCATTCAGATTGGACATGGACATTGCAGCTGCTATGCTTCCTTCCAAGCGGGGGAACAACCAGGCTAGGCCAGAACCCAATTTTAGTTACTTCAGTCTCTATCTTTGGGGCGGTAGCAATGAGGGCTCCCACTAAACAAGTATCAGAGGTTGTAGATTGCAAGTGCAAAGGAGGAAATCTCTGGGCACACATAAATTAGATCTCATTCAATATTGAAATAAAAAATGATGGAGAAAACCAATCAATGTAAAAACTGTAATAACAAGAAATTTTGTTTCTTTTCCATCTCTTTTAATACCAAGTTTTTCCTAAATTATGGCATTTGTTAGTAGTTATTACATACTTGTTGCCTGCCAGGTATAATGGTATAATGACTTTTATAATACTGTAACATTATTTACCCCTTTCTGAAGAGAATGAAATGAAGACTTAGAAGGATGAAGGAATTTTCCCAGAACTTTTTTTTTAAAGATTTTGTTTATTTATTTGAGAGACAGAGGTCACAAGTAGGCAGAGAGGCAGGCAGAGAGGGAGGAAGCAGGCTCCCTGCCGAGCAGAGAGCCTGATACGGGACTCGATCCCAGGACCCTGAGATCATGACCTGAGCCAAAGGCAGAGGCTTTAACCCACTGAGCCACCCAGATGCCCCTTCCCAGAACTTTAACACTAGAAAACAGTGGAACTAAGAAAAATTCCAACCTAGATAGTGGGCCTCCAGGTAATTTCTATGGCAGAGATGTAAGCAGTGCGTAATAATTCTTACAGATGTTGTTCACTTTTTGCAGTTTTCATCTTTGTCCTGGTCCTAGAAGAACTTACCTAGAAAGCCTTAAAATAATTTACAGTAAGGTGAAGTTAAGATAACTATATTACTTACATCATAAGATTGTGATAATTAAATAATCAAAGAGAAAATCTTAGTTTATTTCTAATACATAGTAAGAGCTTAATACCAGTTTGCTATTACAACTATTATTATTATCATTGACATTATTGTTACTATTAAAGTTGGCCATTCCTTTCATAAAATATTCTAACCATAGTATATATTTTCCCTTTTTATATATTTTTTAATTTTTTTATAAACATATAGTGTATTTTTATCCTCAGGGGTACAGTTCTGTGAATCACCAGGTTTACACTCTTCACAGCACTCACCATAGCACATACCTTCCCCAATGTCCATAACCCAACCACCCTCTCCCTATCCCCTATCCCTGGCAACCCTCAGTTTCTTTTATGAGATTAAGAGTCTCTTATGGTTTGTCTCCCTCCCAATTCCATCTTGTTTCATTTTTCTTTGCCTACCCTCCCGAGCTCCCCACTTTGCCTCTCAACTTCCTCATATCAGGAAGATCATATGATAATTGTCTTTCTCTGATTGACTTACTTCATTCAGCATAATACCCTCTAGTTCCATCTATGTCATCGCAAATGGCAAGATTTCATTTCTTTTGATGGCTGCATAGTATTCCATTGTATATATATATATATATATATATATATATATATATATATATATATACCACTTCTTCTTTATCCGTTCATCTGTTGATGGACATTTAGGCTCTTTCCATTGTTTGGTTATTTTGCACATTGCTGCTATAAACATTCAAGTGCACATGCCCCTTTGGATCACTCCATTGTAAGGTAAATACCCAGTAGTGCAATTGCTCGGTCATAAGGTAGCTCTATTTTCAACTTTTTGAGGAACCTCCATGCTCTTTTCCAGAGTCTAACGATAGTATATTGAATGGAAGATAAATAAAGACCATTCATAAAGATTGATGCTTCTTGTGCTCAATAATGGATATGAACAAACTATAAATATTCTAATCCTAATAGATGACATCATCTTGACCTGCCTGTTCTCTCCCTGATCGTTCCTAACTTAGTTCTATTGTTTTTTGTTTTGTTTTGTTTTTCTTGGATTCTTAACCATTTTGACTCTGCTTCACAGAGTCCTGCTCTCTGGCCTTGAGCTTTGTGTCCATTTTCATCTTAGGATCTGCTTTCTGGACTCATTGCTTGAATGAACTTGGAGACCCAATCCTGATCCATTTAGCCCATCAGAATTTAGCCTAGTTTGTATTGGCTCTTGCCTTGGCCATCTTCTCTTGAGGTTTTCTCCTATGATTTCAGTGCACTTACAAATCATGTTTTCCCCTCTGAAATCCTGATACTGGCTCAGAAAGAATCCTCAGTCACTCCTTAGGAATTTACTATCACCTATCTTTTGACCAGCAGCTTCTAGACTCTGAGACTTGTGCTAAGCATTTAAGAGTGTCCCTCCTGGTTTGCCAAGTGATTAAACCAGTTTTGGGAAAAAGTGTAGTTCTTGCAAAGATCTTGGGTTTAGAGCTACATGAGTCCTGCTGGGTGATCTCTTCAAGCACAGAAAGTTTTCTAGGAACACAGATCTTGGGCCTCCAGTAGTGCTGTCAAATTTAGCAAATAAAAATTCAAGACTCGGGGCGCCTGGGTGGCTCAGTGGGTTAAGCCGCTGCCTTCGGCTCAGGTCATGATCTCAGGGTCCTAGGATCAAGTCCCGCATCGGGCTCTCTGCTCAGCAGGGAGCCTGCTTCCCTCTCTCTCTCTCTGCCTGCCTATCTACTTGTGATCTCTCTCTGTCAAATAAATAAATAAAATATTAAAAAAAAAATTCAAGACTCACAATTAAATTTGAATTTCAGGTAGACGAGAATCTTTTAAAGTATCAAATATATCCCAAATATTGCTTGAGACATACTTATAAGAAATTGCTGATTATTGGAAATTCAGATTTAACTTGAGTTCTGTATATTTTCTGGCAACCTTACTACTGAATGGCATCTCCTGTCACATTTATCACTAGAGACCATCATTTCTGTCTCTGTTATCTGATAGAAGTTTAGAAATACTCATTTGTCCTATAACATTCTTATCTTGATCTTGACTTTCTATCTCCTTAGGGTAAAACTACACTAGGGTGAACTTACATCTTGTTTTGTGTGGGACAGTCTCACTTTATTTCTGTTGTCTTGACATAATTGCTAACAATACTCTTTTATTTTCAGAAGTGTCATGGTTTGAATGATAAATTATATGGTTACCAACAACTCATTCCACTCTTGATTTCCTGCTGACCCTATTAGTAAATAAAATTCTAGCTTTTTTTCCCTCATAGCTGTACTCTAATTTCTGGAAGTTGCCACCATTTTGATTAACCCTTACTTTACTTCCACAAAGCACCAGGTCACACCATGTTGCTTAAGAAACAGAGACAAATTAAGTGACTTCTGAATAACCTTTATTATGGTAACTTTCTGTACTTGTTACTATGTGTACAAAGAATAGGAAAGTTGAGCAAATATCTGATGAATTCAGTAAATACGCTTGACTAACACAGAGAAATCAGGTGAAAAATATGCACGTGCCATTTGTTTGAAATTATTTAGGTAATTTATGTGTTACTTTGTAAATACATGATAAAGATGATGTCTATATATAGCAACTGTTGATTAGGCTACATTTTTAGAGTATGCGGAAGTAAAATAATTTGCTTGTTATTATCTCAGGTCACTATTTCCATTTCACAGTATCTACTAAATACAATTCTTATATCAAGCTATAAAACAGAGAATAAAGTTACAATTTTATTCCTATGAAATGTCAAATAATGTGAATGATTTATTTTCCCCTTTGATTTATCTATTTATATTTTTTATTCAGGTGCATGTATGTTTGAAAGGAGTCTTATAGACTTTCATGCACACTCATAACAATGTGCTGCTGAGTCAGAATCATCCTTATATTTCATAAATGTCATCTAAATAGAGTCAGGGCTGTCAGAAACCGAAATAACTATCTTTATCTTTTAACAATATAATGCACCACAAATGCTCCTACTAGTTAACCTGTTTTTTTTTACAAATATTGATTTTATATAAGCTAAAATATGAGTTATTCAAAGCAGAAGGGAAAAGAGCATCCTTCAGTAAGAACTCATTACGAGAATATTTTTTTCTAAATGTGTCTTTCACTTAAACATTAAGAAGTTATTTAGAACTTACTAAGGGAAAACAAATATGTCATTATATTTCCTTTATGTTAACTCATCCAATATAAATAAACAAAATGAATTATTATATCTTAGCAACCGTGATTAGATTCTATTTGATTCTATTTTTGAATAGTAAAGTAATAGTTGTCCTATTAAACCTAAATCAAAGTTTCTTTTGGGAAGCTTAATTTGAACTATCACTGCTAATTTAATCAGTATTTTAATGACCTCCAAGGAAAACTGTGAATGTATTATGAATATTTAGAAATAATGTGGATATTTCAAGAGGAAAAATGGAAATAACTAGAAAAAAGTCTAACGTTATTGTTACTTCATAGTGTGGAGAAGCCATCAATAATAAAATTTCAGGTAAACTTAAAATACACATTAAGATCAGCTTGACTATTGTGTGGAGGTTGGATAGGAAGGATCAAAGGCAGGAACAGATAGGAAAGATAGGTCAAATTATAAACATTAAATTTGTCAAGTATTTTTGTATATCAGTTATGCTTGATAAAACTGCTTAAAATATTGAAAAATAAAGTTATCACAATAATTCTAGTGAGACATGACTTTGTCTTGAACCAGAATGACTGGAAATGAAGACAGAGAGAATTAATTGGATTAAAGGATTAAAGAAATATTTTAAAGGTAGAATATATAAGTGTTGCTGAGTGTTACTTACAGTGGGAAAATGCAGGGAATGCTAAAGAAACAAGAATGACTTACAGATTTCTGGAATAAGAAATGAAAGAATGCTGATACCATTTGTATAGAAGCCTAGAGGAGGAGAATATTTCTTGGAGAAGGAGTCAAGAATTTGTTTTTGGACATGGTAGATTTGCCATATTTCTGATACAGCCAACAGACTTGTTGGTTGGCCTGAAGATACACATTTAGAAAACATCAGCATATTCATAGTCTTTTATTTCATGAGAATTAATGAGATCACCTCAGGAGAGAATACAGAGAGAGTAAAGACGAAAGAAGAGAGCCAAAGCCAAATTCTGAGAACAGCAGTATTCACATGTTTTTAGGAACAGAGAACTGGATAGAAGAGAAAAAAGTCAGGGTGGTTTGGGGAAACCCTAAAAAGTATGGTGAGAAGAAAGAAGTCAAGAGGTTGGAGGGTTTCAAAACTTAGAAATCCCTCTGGAAGGTCTTGTGAGGTAAGAATGGGATATGTGAATCCATTGGATTCATCAATTTATAGAAATTGATGAGCTTACTGATACCAGAACTGGTAGACAGGTTTGGCTAGAAGGCAGACTGGAGGGGCTGGAGGAGGAGAGGGGAAAGGCATTGTGTGTGTATATTACATGAGAAATGCTTTCATGACCATGCAGCAGAAGCACAGAAAAGGTTTGACAATTTATGGAAAGCTGTACAGCACAGGAGGTGATAGAAATGCTCCATGTTAATAAGGTGGCCTAGCTTACTGCTTAATGTTCTGAAATATATTCCTTTGAAACTCATTTGTATGGAGTTCCAGAATGTGTGACTCATTCCAATGCTGCCTTCTATTGAGAATACAGAATGTTATGCAACTTTGGGTCACAAATACTACCTTCTTTTTTCTTTTACATGTTTGGGGTCTTAAGAGTTGATGAAGGACACCTAACTCTATTCTAAATAGCTTCAGATGTTTATGTTTTAGGTTTCTTGGTGTGTATATGTGTGTACAAACATGTGTGTGTAGGCATGTATAAGAGAGATGGAGGGGGAAGGCAAGCTACTGTTTAAATCCAGGTTTGTCAGCCTCTAAAACCCATATCCTTTTAAAATGCCAGCACATCTTTTAACTAGTAATTGGGTTCATTTACTCAACAAATATTTTTGATTACCTTCTAAAATCAGTCATGGCAGCTAACCTCTGTAAAAGGCTTCCTTTTGTGGGCAGGTAATAATTTAAGTACTTTACATGTTTTATCTCATTTTACCCTCATAGCAATCATAGGAGATTCCATCATATGAGGGGGCAAACTTCAACCCAGAATGTTTCTATAAATGTTTAGGGGTTTCACATGTAGGGAGTGGTAAAATGAAATTTCCAACCAGGCAAGTTGGTTCTAGGGCTCTTAACTCTGCTCTAGGCTATTTCCAAAAAGGAAAACTTGAGAGGCAGAAGGAAAGGGAAACAAGAAGTAAGTTGCTATTTCTGGAGTTTTGTAAGCTGGGAGACATAAACACAGAGGCTGGGGAGAAAGCCAGGGGAGAAAGTGCCATTTCATTCTTGGTTCTTTAAGCCCTGTTCAGAACTGGGTTTTAATTCAAGCAATGGCAATGCCTTGATGAATTCTGTGCCGTCAGTTATGAGATTTGCTCCTAATCTGTAGTTGACATTGAGCGCAAAAGGTGAACAGGTTCTGTAGAAGTATAAGGTGCATAAGCTTGTAACAATACTTATAGATGTAGAGGCTTTTCTTGCCCTCATCTTGTTTCTTAGACTCTCACTGAACAACATTTTGGTTAAAATGATAATTATGATTCTAGCCATACCAAGTAAAGCTACAAGTTCAAAAGCATTTCAAAAAGATAATCAAGAACTTGAAGGAAGTAAAGTAAAAGAAATCCCACAGTGCCAGCTGAAAATCATATTTTACAAAGGTAAAAAAAATTCCTACAAGGTTCTAAATAATTGTTTTATGAATGTGTTCAAGTGTGACTTCTTTGGTGAAAGCTTCTTACCTCCCCATTCAGCATGAGTGGCTACATCCTCTCTTTCCCCATAACAATCTATTTGACCTCTATTTAACCAGTTATTATGCTGTATTAACATTGATTTATTTACCTGTCTTTAAGTGTTTGTTTCAATTTGGTCCAGTGAAGATTTATGGTGCCATTTTAGTGAAGTGGTCACTGTACCAAGCATCACCACATCATATGCTAAGTGACGTAGAGGTCTATAATAAACATTGAGTTATTGTAGAGGAGAGAATTAAATCTCTTAAATATGTTATCTAGCAAGACCCAACTAGAATATGTATGAGGAAACTAAACTCTTTATTAACTTGACTTGATGCACACTTAAATAAAATATTGCGATATTTTAACTTTCTCTTATTTATTGGTAAAATCTTGAAAAGTTCCAGAACAAAGGTTCATAAATACCATATGGTTACAAACAAATGCAAATTTAATAGGGTAACTATATTTTGACCTTTGAAAAAAGTCCTTGAATTTTGAAACAGAGGACAAGCTTTAACATATTTTATCAGATAGATATAGTTGCCAGTAAATGGATTGCCAAGTAAGCCCTTCCACCATCAAAAAATTGGCAAGGAAGAAAAATGTGTCTGTAGTGTTGATTGTCTTCTTTTGGAAGGTGTGATTATATCTCTGACTGTAGGCGAGGTGGAAGTTATGACTATCTGCTTATAATGCTCAGTTAGGAAGAAGCTTGTCTACTTACAAAATTAAATCGAATCATACTGACTCTTTAGTTACAAGTCTTGGCATTTCTTTTCAAATGCAGACCTAGGAAATATTTATGGTTGTAAGTTACCTGAGGATTGGAATATCTAAATAAGGGGATGATAATTACAGGATAAATAGAAAAAAGGTTTACTGATCAATCTGCCAGTGGTTCTTAAGAATGATTCATCTGCTGTGAAAGAAAGTAATCCTGAATATAGAATCAACTTAAGCTGTTGTAAAGCAATTATGCCATTGCCACATTTAGTCAGAAAAACTTATACAGAGACATAAGAAGCTAAGTAGTCAAAATTCTAATTTTTAAATTTCAGTTGTTCCTGCTGTCTCATAAACGTATGATTTGTGGGGCACCTGGATGGCTCAGTCTGCCTTTGGCTCAGGTCATGATCTCAAGATCCTGGGATTGAGTCCTACCTGGGTTTCCCTGCTCAGCAGTGAGTCTGCTTCTCCCTCTCCCTCTGCCCCTCCCTGCTGCTCATAACTCTCTCTCTCTCACAAATAAATAAACACAAAATTTTAAAAAATATATGATTTGTGTAAAGTACATATGAGCCACATTTTGCGAAGTGGAACTTTGTTTTAGATCATGGGTAGGGAGTTTTTATTTGAGGCAGAACCTTTGATATTGAAGTTTTAGACTCTTATTTAGTCTACATGGTTTTAAATTATATATATTAATGATATAATGGGTTATTTTATGGAATTAATATAAGAGTGGCTTTTAATATTATACCCTTAATGGTCACTTTTTACATAAATGAATAAATTTTACTGTTAACTGGAGTTTAACCTTTAAATGCTCCCACATTTATAAATTTTGAACAATATTGATGGAAATAAATTTACATTAAAATATTTTGTTTTTTCATTTTTAAATAGAGTTCTTGAATATAACAACTTTATAAATGTTTTGGGGACATTGTTATGAGGGTTTACTATTATATGGTGTTATAATATTCAGCAAAATTCATAACATCTTTTTTAACTTTTCAGTCTCCCTGTTTGCTGAAATATCATGGGTTGGCCATAGCCCCTGGTAACATTATGTTTTCCTCTAGGATAATGCCATTCCCTTTCTGTCTGACTTTCCTATGTCTACTGAAGTCTAGATATCAGGGAACCAATGGTGTGAGAATTTTGTCTTAGAAAAGTAGCAATGATCATAGGACTTTTGTCTCTGGGACTCTTAGTGTTTCTAGACTCTTCCTCCCACTTTCTCCTAGAGGTTTGGGATCTGGAAGTCAATTTTCTGGATAATCAGAATGTTATTAAAAAGTTGATAATAATTAGATAGGTAAAATTATTGTAATAGTTGTTTTACACATCTTGTAATTTAAAAAGCAAGTTACATTTGTGGCTTTACAAGACTGTGGTTTTTATTTTAATGTTTCTAGGATATTGATTAGATGCTTGAAAAAGACTAGGAAAAATAATACAGGTTTGGCAAATTACTATGTGCAGTTTCATAAGCAATGAACAAAAAACATAGGCATTTTCACCCATCTTTGGGCAGATGGTGAATGGCAACAGCAGAGATTTCAAATATAGATGTAGCACATATATATTGCAAACAGCTGTAATAGCTAAAATACATGCCAGAAGACTTAATCATTCTGAATTTTTTTCCAATACATGCTAGAGTTCAAAAATAGACTTCTCTTTCCTACAATTGCTATAGAATTCTTTGAAATAGGCAAGTGCATCTATGATATAGGAACTTTGCTGTGTGCTGATTAGGCTGTATTTTCAAGGCTCCTTGACAATTGGTTGATTAGCAAAATTCAAATTAGTTATTTCATGTGCATAACTCATGACCGATGTGACTTCTTATTTTTGCTACTGAGTTGGCTGAATCAACTGTTTTGTTATATGTAAACCTTGCCAATACCAAATATCTGGATGAAAACTAAAAAGCTGAATTAACTGAACAAACTGAATTAACCTACATATTTGTGTATCTTTCATTAAGTAGAAAGGGCAGTTAAAATTTTAGGAATATATCTTTTTTTTTTTCCACTGATGGCATTCTTACATTGTAGTTTGAGGTGTGTATCTCCCCCTGCCCCCAAGTTGTGATTATGTGTCTCTTAGTTGAAAGAACACTTGCTTTATTTAGAATGAAGAGAATAGCAGAGTTTCTCAGCAGAAAAAGTAGTTTATATTACATAAAAAATTCTGGGAAAAAATGAGCAACAGCCAAGTCAGTTACCACTAAATTTCTTACACTTCAGATATTGTTTGCATTCCTGGAGTGTCCTCTGTAACTCATAACAGAAAAGGATTCATAGTCAGTCAACTGATATCCATTTAAGAGTATAGTGTGGGAAGGCACATGGGTTGGAGTCCATGGATGTGAGTTAGTCCTGTTTGACATGTGTGGCCTGTGTGAACTTCACTAAGTACCCTTATCAGTGAATTGGGGATGATGATAATATTATCTAATTAAGGAAGGATTATAGCAGATGATGGGTGTCAAATGAACTTTGTAAACTCTAGCATGATATTCACACACTAGCTTATAGATTACTTAGATGATGGGAGTCACCATTGTTTCTCCCAGTTTGCTGATGCTTCAAGTAGATAACAGTTCTGGCTAGATAACAGTGATAATCTCTGTTGGTACTGTTGCAGATACTTTTTTCTTATCCTTCTCACTCCATGACTATTGCCTTTCCCTCCACATTCTCCTTGCCTATTTTATATCACCTCTCCATACTGGAGGTACTGCACGATTAAGTCCAATTTTCATGGTATCAACAATCTCAAGATTTTAGGGAAGTCTTTATGTATCTCTTCATCATCAAGAACTTTGGGACTCATTTCAGAGTAGGTACAAAGATAAAGGTACAAAGATGAATAAGAATAGATTCTCAATGTTCTATACCCAGCATTTAAAAAAAGGTTTTATTTATTAAATTATTTTAAACTAATTAATTAATTAAGTTATTTATAGGGAAAGTCAAAGGGGAAGGGGCAGAAGAGGAAGAAGAGGTACAGCCAGACTCGGCTCTGAGCGCTGAGTGAAGAGCCCCTCTAAAAGCTGGATCTCATGACCCTGAGATCATGACCTGAGCCAAGGGACAGGGAGGGATACTTAACCAACTGAGCCATCCAGGCACCCTGTACAGCCAGCATTTTGAGGCCTATATTTCATGTGTCCTATTGATACAAACTGAATTTTCTGAGGTAATTGTTATTTAAACAACACAGTTTTACTGTGCAGTTTTGCCTTAGACTGACAAATTACTTAATAATCCAACAGAATAGAATTGAAGGGAATACTGCTGAAAAAATGGAATTCATTAAAAATATAATGAAATTTTAAATATAGAGTCATTTTTCCCAACATGTAGTATGTGTATTATTTAATTATATTATAGAATTTCATGCTATAAATATAGCATTGGGGTAGAACTCAAGTCCTATTTAGTTTTACAGGAAATAGACTTGAAAAAACATAAAGTCCTCTGACATTTTACTCACTTTAAGCTTTAAAAAACGTAAAATCCTAATACATCTTACTTAGATTCCAAATAAATACTATAGTATTACAGTAAATACAGTTAAACATTGCAATTCATTTTGAAAAAAGAAAATACATTAAGTTTGCTCAGTATGAATGAATGAGGTGAAATGTGATATTTGAGGTGTCCTGAAGAAATGGAAGGAAGAACATAATTATGAAGGCAAGATCATGTCCCTAGAATTGATACAGATGGCTGTTGCTTGTGCCTGCAAATTGAGACTAGATGCTGGGTAGTCCGTTTCTGTGGATTATGGTCTACACCCTTAATCTTTTGCAAGTCCACTTTAGTCCTCCTTAGAAAAAATGATAGCTGTGGTGTAACCATCTCTCATTGCAGTTATGATCACTTGTCTTTAATTATACATGCCATGGATTCCCTTAGAATTCTTTTGAATTAGAATTAAATTAAATTAATTAATTAATTTTTGAATTAGACCATTCCTTTGGAGTGGTCACATGCTGTCATTTCTTCCAAAGGTTTTATTAATTTGATTTTTCCTCAATATCTAAGGCTCACCTATATTTATTTATTTATCTTATTTGGATTGATTTATTTAATATTGGAAAAGATTCTCCAAGCTAAATGTGATTGGTTGTATAAGAAGTTCATGTTTCATTTAAAGAAGTTTGAAATATTTCATTCAATAATTCACTTATCAATAATTCCTGCTTTCATACCCCGTGGAAGATGAGATACAAATCTTCACTAGGTGAGATGGGGAGGCAAGAAATTACATATGATTGAGGTTTCTAAGAAGATCTGTGCTCTGGTACTCCCTCCCTTTCTGGTATACTCATGAGAAGGGAGAAATAGGTGACCCCAACTCTATCTGTGACTACACAAATAATAATGAATCTGTATTTCAATTTCCACTTAGAAACCTAGGGCCATCAAGATATGTGACCAAGGGGGTAAAGTTGTCTTAAGACAACTCAAGTGCCCTGTCATATCCCGTGACCTCAAATAACCATGAAAGGACACCTAACTATGCATGTGCTCCAGGAAAGCTAAAATTGAGTAAGAGGCAGTAGACCAGAAGTGGATGATTGCTGTCATAGATAGGGTTTTGGTGGTGGATGGTCACATGGACCTTATAGCCAGGGAGTAGACAGAGATGCAGGTGTCTCAGTGGATGCCAATGGGGAAGAGAGGGATGACAACAGAAGACATCCAGATGAGATAATGGTTATGTTTCAGTGGATGCTCTGCAGATAGGCATTGATAGGGGATGAACTGCCTCCCCCTATTATTATTTATTCATTCAAAAAACATTTATTTAGTGCCTACTAGGTTCTAGGCACTGTCCTAGACACTGTCAGAAAGTGCCTGGATATACATAAGCCTTCTGAGGCCATTCTAGAGAGAAAGAATTTTCTGTCATACAGCATACTATATATTACACATATTTGTTTCCTATTATCTGTGTCTCTTCCACTAGAATGTGCTCCAAGAGAGTGGCAAATTTTTAAAAGATTTGTTTATTTTTTTAGAGAGAGCAAGAGAGAGAGCACACACAAGTAGGGGGAGGGGCAAAGGGAGAAGCTGAGGGAGAGAATCTCAAGCCAGCTCCATGCTGAGCATGGAGTCACATGCAGGGCTTGATCTCAGGACTCTGAGCTCATGACCTGAGTTGAAACCAAGAGTCAGAGGCTCTACTGACTGAGCCAGCCAGGACCTGGAGGGTGGGGAATTTTTAACCATTCTTACTACTTATAACAAAATCTAGCATTTAGTAGGTGCCCAAGTATATATTCATTGAAGCAAATGATGTGGGAATAATGAGATTATACAAACAGAGACCTGAATTAAAGAAAAATAAAAATACTATTCTTTTTTTTTTACATCTGAGTTGGTGGCTCGAAATTTACTATCTGCTGTGTAATGAAATAATACTATTGAGTCATAAAACTACCTTTATGTATCAAAAGTAAGACAGGGCTAGTGAATGAAGTCAGAAAACTTTTCTGCATCTTTGTCCACTTACTGTTGGGAAAAAATGAAATCCATTTACTTCAGGAAGATATAACAACAACAATACAACTATCTTTACAAATTCAACTATGTATTTATCTTACACACACAGAAATCACTGAAATTATATCTTTGTTTGGCGGTGGAGGTAGGAACAATATGTGTGTGTAATAGTTCCATAAGGGGGGAGTATAATTAGTATTTGTAATCTTGACTTTGGTATCTAGGCTTCTGCTGCCCATTATAATTGCTGCTAGCCACTTGTGGCTGTTGAGCCCTTTACAGGTATCTAATCCAACTGGAAATATGCTTTGTATATAAAATGTATGTGAGATTTCAATGTGCACAAAAGTATGAATTATCTCAATTTTTAAAATATTGATTACATGTTGAAATGATAATATGTTGGATATATTGGTTTATAAAATATATTGTTAGAAGTAATTTCATCTTTTTTTCCCCTACTAGATAATTTAAAATTGTGTGTGTGACTTGCATTATATTTCTATTGGGCATCGAAGAGTAAGGGTATGGACCATTTTGCTCAGACACATTCACTAGTCTCATCTCTGCCTCTTGGACAAGAATATATTCCTTTACTTGGCCTGCCATTGCTGCTCCAGTAACTTCCTACCTCCACTTTGACATTTTCTTGGGCTGAGGAATAAAGAACCTATGTGGATATATCATTTAATTATTCCAGATAAACTAAAATTACTTCCAGAGTCTACCATTTGTAAATCACAGTTCAGATTAAAAATTAATTGAATGACGAAGACTCCATTTTATAACTAGGAATTATATATGGCTCTTTTTTAAAAGGTTATTTTCACTTTCCCAGATATATGCATTCTCTGCCACTGTGTTAAACATAAAATTAGCAATGAACTCACCAAAGACAGGTGCTTGTTTTTTCCTTGGGCATTTTTTACAGATGAAACCTCTATTTTCGAGAGAATCATGCATGTGTTGGGCATATTATGATTTAGGTAGAAGATAATAATTTCCACATTGACTTCAATGGCAAGAGTAAATAATTTGGGGTAGGGTATAAAGATAAGACTGTAGATACCACAAGACACATAATCTAGACATTTACAAAAAAGTATTTCTATAACCATCGCAGGCAGGGCAGGAGCTTAATCTCTTGAAGGCGTGAACAACTCGGTATCTAATGCTGTATACCCAGCATTAGTTGAAAGAATAATTTCAAGAATTAAATGGCTAGCCCAGGTATTTAAAAATTCTATTTAGGTTAAAAGAGTTATGTTCACCCAGGTCACCTAGACGGGCAGACTACACTAATCAGATCTCTTGGATGATTACTGTAATTTCCACATCTTTGAATTTATGTAGAGAAAGTTGTATAATACCAGTGTATTTGGAGAATTATTGGGTATAACACACAATTTTAGCAAAGATGAAATGTAAAGAGGTGAGGTTCAATGTTGCACAATGACTTAATGGAACTTAATTTTCTGGTCCTTAGATTATTCCTCAGTAGAATCTGAAGGCAGGAAGAAAATTTCAGATGTTTTCTAATAATCTCCATTGTTTCAAGGACTGTTCTTTCATGTTAGAAAGATAAATTTATCATTCATTGTTACTTTTCTCTTTGCCCAAAAATATGATGGTATCTACAATTAGAAACATTCCTAGATGTGCACAAGGACAGGTTGTGTGTGTGTGTGTGCGTGTGTGTGTGTGCATGCACATATGTACACATATGTACAGAGTGTCTCTTTGTAATATGCAATTATTTTGAAAAAAAAAGGAGAAACATTCCTGAAAATTATAAAAAATTTAATTTGTAAACAACAGTGTCTATTCTTTGTCACTTCCATTAGTTCATGCCTCCTTTGCAAGAAGTATGGGTGCCAAACTGGTTTTACATAGATGTGATAATGTCAGTTTTTTTCTGTGCCTATGATGAAATTGCAGAACTCAACAAGGTTCTGAATTCTGGATTTTATTTTTAATACTCACAGAGTTTGACTCATCTTTTTGTCTTAACCAATGAACACTTCCTTTGTGATAGAGGTTGTTTTTATATTGCTTTATTAATAATTTTTTGTTTTCCTTTAATACACACAGTAACCTTATATTTTTCTCAAATCATTGAAATGACTGATAATGGCTATTATTGTTCTGTTTATCCATTTGCGAACTTCTAAAGTTTTTTTTTTTTTTTAAAGATTTTATTTATTTATTTTGACAGAGAGAGATCACAAGTAGTCAGAGAGGCAGTCAGAGAGAGAGAGAGGGAAGCAGGCTCCCTGCCGAGCAGAGAGCCGGATGTGGGACTCGATCCCAGGACCCTGAGATCATGACCTGAGCCGAAGGCAGCAGCTTAAACCACTGAGCCACCCAGGCCCCCTGAACTTCTAATCCTTATGATTCTAGTAACTTTTTTTCTATCAATATTTTCTTATAAGAGTTGCTTTCTGATTTAGTTTTCTATATAGTTTTGTAATTTTCCTTCTCTCTCTCTCTCTCTCTTTTTTTTCCTTCCTTCTCTTGGGAGTCAGTGTATTTGTGGTCATTGTCACTAGAATTAGAAAAAGAAAGGCAAAGACTCTTCTGAGTTTGCCTTAATGATTGCTCCTAGAATCAGAGATTTTAGATTTAGTTCTATTTACCAAATATATTGTGACTATTATGTGCAAGACACTGCTCATGGAAAGATATCAATGTGAATGATGCTATCAAAAACTACAAGTTTATGATGGAAATAACACAATCTGTATTTTCCTTGTAGAGGTTGAAAAACTGTAAATCTTGTGTTTCTATTCCTTTTTGAAGACATTCAAGCGATTTTCTTGGAATTCAAAGTGGATTTACATTTCAGTAGAATTTTGATTTTAAAGATATCTTTTTTATTTATTTATTTATTTATTTATTTATTTATTTATTTTTTCCATTTTATTTATTTTTTCAGCATAACAGTATTCATTCTTTTTGCACAACACCCAGTGCTCCATGCAAAACGTGCCCTCCCCATTACCCACCACCTGTTCCCCCAACCTCCCACCCCTGACCCTTCAAAACCCTCAGGTTGTTTTTCAGAGTCCATAGTCTCTTATGGTTCGCCTCCCCTTCCAAATTTTTTTTTTTAATAAACATATAATGTATTTTTATCCCCAGGGGTACAGGTCTGTGAATCGCCAGGTTTACACACTTCACAGCACTCACGATAGCACTTACCCTCCCCAATGTCCATAGCCCTCTCCCCCTCTCCCAATCCCACCTTATAATTTTTGTACATTAATAGTTAAAATTTCTTTCACACATACACATATACACAAACATTCCCCTGCCATACTTTTGAACACTGAAATGGTAAAGAACACTGATCATGCCAATAATTTACACTGAGATATATTATTATAACTAAATATTTGTCTTATACTGTACAAAACAAGCAAGAATGAATAAAAGAAAGCATACAAATTTAAGGTAACATTTTCAAATGTATGATTTGTATTAAGAAGTTAACACAAAGATTGAGCATGTGATATAGGAATTATTCAGTGCTTTCATCCCAGAAGTAATTTGTTCTTTTTAGGTATGAGAAGACATGAAGATGTTTTTTTTTTTTTTTTTTGATTTTATTTATTTATTTGACAGAGAGAGAGATCACAAGTAGGCAGAGAGGCAGGCAGAGAGAGAGGAGGAAGCAGGCTCCCTGCGGAGCAGAGAGCCCAACGCGGGGCTCGATCCCAGGACCCTGAGATCATGACCCGAGCTGAAGGCAGCGGCTTAATCCACTGAGCCACCCAGGCGCCCCAAGATGTTTTAATTTGCAACCAGGCTTGAACATGTTTGGTCTTTTCTTTCTTTTTTTAAACCACCACTATTCCCTGCAGCTAAAGATTGAAGATGGGGAGAGTAATTTCCATGATGACTTTTTTAAAGTGAAAGGTACATTGAGGGAACTTAGTAACCTTGCTTAAATGTGGGGTGGAGTTTTCCATCTCCATCCTGAGTTTCCATTTTATCCTTTCTAAATAGAAACCATAATGGTATAGAGTTATCGATAACCAAAAATTAAAATGAGTTTCCTAGTTTGGCTTCTAATGCATATACACACATGTACACATGTGTAAATATATGTATGTACCTGGCATTGATGTAATATATGTTATTGAATGTTTTCTTTGAGATGAAATACTACCTAGCACATAGATAAATTTAATTCTTCACTAGTGTGGTACCTATTTATATAGAGCAAAATGCACAACTATGACACTAAAATGGGTATTTTAATAAAAGTTTTTTAATAGCAAAAATAATGCCTGACTAAATAGGAATGGTCATAGTATCTGTTTATAGATTATAATTTATGTTGACTACTCAATGAAGATATTTCATACTTTTACACAGTAAGTCTCATGGAATCAGGGATTCATCTCTATGGGGAATATGTTTTAGTTCAGACTTCAATTAGACAGCTCTGTTCTGGACTCATAATATGTCTGTTCTTCACATCCAGAGCAAAACAAGTAGCATGCATGTGGAATGTGTAGCCTAGCCTAGTGTAGCCTAGGAAGTAAGCTGCAAGGTCACTTATTGGTCACTAGGAACTGGCAGCAGCAGTCATTTTTGAGAGCAGAAAGAAGGAAACCAAAGTCTCCTTAGAAATACAGTTGATAAAAACTCAAAACCTAAAGTGGAATATGAGCAATTACCTTTGGAAAAAGGATTTTTTAAAGTAACAAGGTCAGTAGTATACTAGTGAAATGACATACTAGTATAGGTCAAGATTGGACAAAAAGATATTGAGAAACAAAATAAAAATTAAGAATTATAAGTGAAAGAATCAAGACCAAACCAAAGAAAAGACCATTCCCTAGCCAAACTAAGGAGTTTCATTAGGTTTGTATGAATGCAGATAGGATTTTTTTTATAACTCTATATTCATTATATTTAGTTGTATGTAATTATGCTAAAGTTAAGTGGCTAAGTGTAAAATAAACTATACATAGTTTTCATTTCATAAAAGGATTTCAATCACTACCGTATCTTCATAAAATCCTGAATCAGACAGCCCTCTAAAGATGGAGTGGGCCCAAATGACTACAGCAATTCCAACAGATGGCCAGTTAGGTCTGAGTTACTAAAATAACTTAAAGCATTTAGCACTGAATCCCATTTATTGTTTTATTCTAACCTTTAGGGGGCCAGTCAAATTAAATATTTGACACAGAAGCCCTCAAAGCAAAAACCATTTACTGTATTGCAGCAATCAAAACAGGAAAGGGGAGATATCCCTTCCAGGTTCCAGAGTACCCAGATACCTCTTAGAGCAGAGAAATGTCCTTAGGTTTGACGTAAGGAAACAACAAATAGATTGGAATGAATTCATCTTTGATTAGTTGTGGTTGCCTCACCAGCATGGGTTTCCATTGTTATTTCCCAACAGAAAATATGTGAAAGTAGAGAAAGTTCTCATTTTAGTATCAGAGATGCCCCTGACCTTTGGTTTTCCATAGTTATCTTCAAGCTGCTCAGATCCTCATCTGGGCTCTGTGTATAGAATGAAAGAAAGTATTTAATTGGTCAGTTTACCCACTAAACCCTATATGAAACCTTCTGACTATGTCCCTTCAGATTTTGTTCTTGCCTTATGTTTGACTGATAAATTAACTTGTCCTTTTTCATGTTGTCCTAACGTGGACATCTGCATATTCCCTTCCTCCCCAATATGCAATTTTATCCAAATAGGACTCCTTGAGCCTTATTATGTTCAGGAAGGACTTCTGGGTTACCTTTGTCACCTTCTAGTCCACCTAATCTGGGGCAGGCCAAAACATGTAACATTATTTGATATTTAATGCATTTTTTACTAGATAATCCATACATATTTAATGCAAATTTCAAAAGGGGCATCTAAATGTGTACACTGAAGAACATAACTTTCTCTTATTCCTATAAACAGGGAAGTGTCTGTTATAGACTAATATGTCATTGACATGACTTACATGTGTAATTTTCTAGAGACTATCTATCATCTATTTATCTATCATTTATCATCTATCTATCATCTATCTATCATCATTTATCTATGGTAGCATTATCTACATGGCAGTCTGCAACTTGTTTTTGTTTGACTTAACATATGTCTCTGAAACTGTTTATCAATATATAAAGCCACCTCATTCTTCCAATGGGTACAGTAGTCTCTTTTGTAGATATGCTTTTAGCCAGTTTTTAACTGGCTCATTTATGTTGCTGTCAATATTTTGCATTACAAATAATGTAGCACTGAATATTTTTGTATGTGTGTCTTAAGCTTTTGTATCTCTAGCTGTATAGTCAGTATGTTTACAACAGTTTCTACCTTCTTTTCTCTTCCAGCTTTTGTCATTTATAACATTACCCAAAACTGAATTTATAATATTTAATTCTCTTCTGTAATAATAATCCCTCATTTGCTCTAGTCTCAGTCTTATATTTAAACAGATTTGGAGCTCACCATCAGTCTTTTTGCCATTGTTGCTTCACTCATAATGTAGTGGGCTGATGTTGCTAATTTAAATGTTTCTTCAAGAAGTCATCTTGAAAAAAAAAGAAGTCATCTTGAGAACTATTTACTGAGGTATTGTACATTCATTTCATTTAGTTATTACCTTTATATTTGAAAAACAGTGTGAATGGTGATTAAATTATTGGATCACACTCTGCCTCTCTCCTGATTTAATTGCTCCATGGGATTTGGCATTGAATAATGTCATAAAGAAAGGATCAGTCTTACTTTTTTCTGACCCTAACTGACTTAATCTTTAATTTTGAATGTCTGAAGATTATTTGTCTTTGATGTTAAATAAATCTTTCTGTATTATTTATTTATTTGCTTGTTTGTTTATTTTTACTTTGACAGAGTGTACTCTTTGAACCTGTACATTTAAATCCCCCTTTCCTTCAGGAAAATTACCTGGATTTTATTTTTGTCCATTTTACCATTTAAAATATTTTATTTAGGGATTCCAAGTATTAAAATATCTTTTCCTCTTTCTCCACATGTTTAATTTTTTATTTTCCTTTTTATTATTTTCTCAATCTTTTGCCTCTTCTGTGTCTTCTACTGTTTTTACAGATAACATCTTTTCTGCTGCTCTCAAAGTGGCCTTCATTTCTGTCATAAACATAGTTTTTGTTTAACCTCTTTTCTAAATTGTGCAAGCTTATATTTTTTTCTCTTTAGTAGTAAATCAAAAAAATATATGAAGCACTTAATGGGTGCCAGGCACTATTCTCAGTGTTCGTTATAGAGAAGTATAAAAGGAGACAAAATTTCCTCTCTTGTAGGGTTTATATTAGAATTGGTTTTTGTATCTCTGCTGTGATTCTGTTTTATGTAAGTGGCTACTTCATTGCATTCAAAATTCAATCTAATATTTTTATCCGATCCATGAAAAATTATTCTTTTGAGTACAGTTTTTTCCTGCTGTTTTTTGCCTTTTTAAAATTTTTTTGATAGTACAGTCTTATGAAAATGTCTATTATAGGTCCTATTATTGCTCCTCTCTAAGTAACATTAATTCCTTCTAGACCAAGTATTTACATGATTTTTTGAGATAGATACCAGATCCATGCTCTAATCCAGGGTCTACAAACCAGCTGTAGGTCTAATATAGCCCATATGCTTTTCTAATAGCTTGTAAACTAAGAAAGTATTTTATATTTTTAATGGATTGGAAGAAGAAGGAGGAGGAAAAGGGCAGGAAGTTGTCACAGATACTATACGTGGCCCACAAAGCATAGACTATTACCTGGTCCACTACAGAAAACCCCTGGCAATCCCTGTTTCATGTTAACAACAGTTCTTTTTAATGAAACAAAATAATGTGTTAATGAATTTGTTAGCTTTTATTTATATCAGAAAACTGAGATAGCACTGCAAAGAAGCCCTCACCACCAATCTCTCTTCTTTAGTTTGCCTCAGAAACAGTCTGTTTCTTCAATTATGGCCCTGTGTGTGTGTTCCGGTGTGTCTGTGTGTGTGGGCGGGATTTATCATTTAGCCCTCTAGTTCCTGCTTCTAGAAAGAATGCCAAAATTGGTCAGAGAAGTATTCTGCTATCAGCACAGATACCATTTTCATTTATACATATGAACGATTATTGAATTTACTTTGGAAGATAGTGCTCTGATGCCTTTCTTTGAGACCTGCAACCATGGTGTATTCTCATGGATTGTCCCTAAACTTCCTTTTGATTTTTTTCCCTACATTTTTCAGATTTTACTCGTATATTGTCATTTGACTTACAAATGTCATTTAGTTCCATTAAAGGTGGACATTGGGTTTCTTGTTCTCATAGTTGTATTTTTCTGATTGATCCAAGGAGAAGAGGAAAACATCTATGTTAGTCCCAAATTTAATCATCTACCTTTTTAATAAAAATCCTGTGTTCTTATTTTGCAATATGTTGCCAGAAAAATTTTAGAATAAAGATAGTGAAGTAAAATGTTAAAGATGATAGAAATAAAAGTTCAAGTTGTCTATCTCTGAATGAACAGTAAATTCTTACTAGACTGCCTCATAAATGGCTAACAAGGACACAGAACCATTGTGATTGCACACCATGGCCAATTCCTTTGAGCCCTGCGTGGTTGGTTAATTAAACTCCACCTCTGACTTGAGCAACAAGAAGGATCAAGTACTTGAATATTCTAAAGATCAGAGATAAAGAGACCTATTCAGTAAATCAGCAGTGTGTGTGTACACACACACACACACACATATATATTTTTAAATTTATATATGGCACTGTGTTAGGTGCCAGTTTATTCCTGTACTTAACATCAAGCAGACCATTACATTTTGATCTACCAAAGGCAAGAGGAAATGGTTTCAACTAGAGATGTAACTGATACAAAATGAATCAGTTGAAGTGAAATGTTAAAAAGAAAGAAAGAAAGAAAGAAAGAAAGAAAGAAAGAAAGAAAGAAAGAGAAAAGAAAAAAAACACACATATTCAGGAAAACTGGCTCTTTGACGTAATGAGGATCATTGGAGTAAATAAGATAGTGAAACTATCCTGACCATTGATTTTTCTTCTCAGGTTCTTGACATGGAAGAAGAAAAATTAGGATAACTTTATGAGTTCATTTGAAAGTGTAAATGAAAAAAAGAACGAGATTAGGTATACTGGAAATTTGTTTTAGTTGTTCTTCACACATATTAACCTACAGAATGAAATTAAAATTTTTTAAATTTCGGACTATGGATCTTATTTGAAATCATCTGGGCTTAGCTGAATTTTCAACATTTTGTAGTTGCAACATGTTTCCAATATAATTGAAAAGTAAGTTTGTTCTGTGGTCTCTCCCCCACCCTCATTTTCACTGAGGACATGAATTCTTTAAAAATTTGCATAGTAACATTTATTTTCTTTTCTGCTCCATGAGGGAATATAATTAACAGGGTGAAAGGCATTGAGCTGATGGCTCATAATGCACAATTCATAATAGTGTATTAGCATTCTGATTAAAATAAAATACTTAATGAAACTAGAGGAAGATTTTATTCTCACCCTTCTCATCTGTGTGGTGAGTTCTGAGATTCAGGCAATGCTGCAGCAGAAAGGCTATCGTAAGTGAATGCTGCTTAGGAAGCTATTCAACGGGAGTTTTTAAACAGCTGTTCCCAAGCTTCATTAAGACTCATTATGAGTTGTCATGTAATAGAGAACTTATATTTTTTGATGATCTCTGCATACCAGTAAAGATAAAAGTATGTCTTAAGGCAGAACTAAAAAGAACAGAAGTTGGTACATATTAAAAATAGATTACTAAAATGCCCTAGTTAGCTGGCACAGACCTTAAAAGCTCAGTACAATCATTCAGATTTAAAGGGAAAGATAAAAAGTGACTAAACTCACTGAGCTTTTAATACATCAACTGTTATATTTTAGGAAAAAAAACTCTATTCTTTTATATGAAAGGTACCTGGGGGTCCCGGAGATTGATCTGCACCTCTCTTGATGGGAATTCAGAGAGCTGGCATGGTCACACCTGAGAAAGGCATCCTGATGGCTTTTCTACTTGTTACCTTGGCTTCAAGTGCAGATAAAGTCACATCTTTCCTCCACGCATCACACACCTGACACCTTGCTCACACCATACAAAGTGAAAGGTTATCTCAATTCTTCGTCAAAGCATGAGGGTCACAATTGCAGCTAGTTCTGTATCAACAGGGACCTCCAGAATGAATATATAGATAGAATGGACACGGCAGGATGTATTTGAGGGAGTAGGGAAATTAGAATTGATTTGAAGTTTTGGAGCTGTTTTCACAGAGCAAGCTCACTGTTTTTTACTTAGCTTATTAATAAAAGTATCAACGGTTTTTAAGGGTTGCCTTGAACTATACTGTATGGAAGATAAGAAAAGCCAGGTATCCATATTAAATATTAATATTGCTCCCAATTTGAATGGTATTATGAGGATGGTAGAGATGAATGATGGAGGCTTGAGTACACTGAGCCCCTGCTGTGAGCTGCCACACTTCCATCAACTGCAGTCCTTTCTCACAACAAGCAGTCGCCAGGAACAGTCTTGTCAGAGATCTCCATGGCTCAGTGTCACCCACAGTCCTGACGCCCACTGGTCACACTCATCCAGACCCCTATTGGCCTTAGGAGAATTGAGAAAATGCCAAGCAAAGGGTTTTCCTTTTGACCAGTTGTTTGCTTTTGTGAGGAGGAGCCAGTGTGTAGCAGGAACACTACACGTTTGCCAACAACAAACAGAAGAGCAGATTGCCATGAAGTTCAAGTTCAAGACAACGTGGAGCTTCTCAGAGAAAATTCTTTCATGACAGTGAGCCAGATGTGAAGTGGGTAGAAGGAGAGTGCTTTGGAAGCTAACAAATGCAATTCCACGTAGTCACAAATGCTGCAGAAAGCCAAGGACAAGGGATACATCCAACAAAGATTGCAGGGAAGAGTAAGGGAAAACTGGATCTCCGTGCACAGCACTAGAGGAAAGGTGGAATATCTCTTTTACTCAAGGTTAGTGTGAAAGGGAAAGGAGTTGGTGTTAGGGGGGAAGAAGTGAGCTCTCTGCAAACGAGCAAGATGAATAAAGAAGAGTAGGTCATAAGAAGAGAACATTTTCCTTGTTCTCGAAATGTGCTCAGATTATAGCCATTCTGTTTTTAAACATTTTCCCAAGGTACCTAATTAGCTTTGTCAGTGAATTAGAAACCAGATTATTGAGTAACTTCATACTCAATAGTCCTTAAACCAATGCCCTAATATTGTTGGTAGGTGTGCTAATAATTTGGAGTTGTGAGAAAAACTTAAGGAGCATTTATTAACATTGGTTACTTATTTAAGGTATTAAGTTTTCCAGGTGGGATGTGAGCTTCCTATTGGAAAGTTCTAAGAGCTGTTGCGACTGCTCACAGATTAATTTGAAATGGCCAATGGCCATATTATTGTTAAGGAAGCCCTGTACCTAATCCCTGTGCCGCCAGTCTAATATTCTCCTCCACAACAGGCTCTCTCTCTTTTCTATCCTCTCATCATTACAGAACTTTGGACAGTATCTGCAGTTTCAAAAGAGACTTTTATCTCCATTATTTCACAACCCTGTGAAAAAGATAGGGCCAGAATTACAATCTCCATTTTATGTATGAGGATACAGGTCAGGAAGGTTACAGGAATTGGGCAGGACGTGAAGCTAGTTAATGGCTGACCTTGGACTTCAGTACAGGTATCCAGAAATCTAATCTTGAAAGCATGTCCTCTCCGTGAGAACATATTGCCACGCACCCAATTATAGTAGAAGAGAGTCCTAAGGAAGAGAAGAACTGTTTTCGGTCAATCTGTTTTCTAGGATTCCTGGGAAGATTTTGAAATCAAGCCCAGACTGATGGTGATTAATTCTTGCCAATCGAGCAGACATTTTTCAGAAGTTCCTGCAGATTTTTTTTTGTAGTTCTCTTTTTCAAAATTATTTCTATTTTAAAGAAATTGCCTGTTAAATATACAGTGCTTTTAATAGTAATTCAAAGTCTGTATGACTGGCTCAATATGTGAAAAGATGACAGGCAATTTCACTTGGCTGTGTAGACTCTGGTTCTGTGTTGTAATGGATAGTACCACCTTAGTTTTTATGTTGCATTTCTCAACATTCCTAAGGATTTAACAAACTGTGCATGGCTGTGTGAACGACCTGCTCTCCCCATGAAAGATGGCAGGCATGCTGTGATGACAGTGCCATGCAATCAGTTTTCAGGATGGATCTTTTCTATTCCCAATGCAGCAACTAAAATAAGAATGGGGTAAAACAGAAAGGGTTTTGCTAAAGGAAAATGTGACTCAGATGCTAAGAGGTCATGGTCTTCTTTATATATTCTTCTTTATATATTTTTGCAGGCTTATCCCTAAAGGTTAACATACAGGGTTTTTGCCGCTTTAAATAAGCAGCAGTTGAAATGACTTGCTTTTCTTGCATATCATGCCCCTGTTTTCTCTGATGAAAATGAGCAATTATTTTGCCATGTTTTTCCATGCAACCTTTATTTCTCCACATGACAAGCTCTTTCTTTTATTTCCCATGTAATTCAGACTTCCATTTTGATAATCCTTGAGGTCAGAAGGAGATGGGATTCAGATCAATATCATTTAAATAGAGTCAGTCATGGACCATTCACTGGAATAGATTTTATTTCCTCTCTGTGTTATTTGACTCGCTATCAAAGGCGCAATTTGTTCTCTGTTTTCTTTTCAGTTTAGTGTATTCTTAGTATTATATGGTAAGTTAATTTGAAATATGAGTACCACAGGAGATGGCAGGGAACACAGAATTTAATGTGAATGAATTTCAAGTCTTAGGCCCATGAATCAGATCAGCCTTTGCTAAGATGTGTTCTGTAGAACATTAATCCTGTAGTGTGAAGCAAGTGGGTGGAGTAGGAAGGAGGAAGGATACTTGAGAAATGCCGTGTGTCTCTCTTTGGAATTTGTAATGTATGTTAGCATATTAGTGACCTAAGAATTCCTACAGTAGGTAATTTTATTCAACAACTTTGTTTTATACAATATCTATCAAATTCATTTCATTCAATTACAAAATCTTCATCTGTGGTTCTTTGAGAGAAAAAAAAAAACATGTAAAAATCCTTGCATCCTTGCCCCTGTGGCGCTCACATTCCAATGAGGGCCACAGACAATAAACAAAGAAGGAAATAGTTAAGTCAAATGGTGCTAAATGCTATGGACACTAAAGAGAGAAAGAGAGAGAGAGAGAGAGAGAGAGAGAGAGAGAAGATAAAGATGTGTGGAAAAGTTGAATATTAATTGGACCACAGATTATTTATTTACATAAGCAATACGTACTAAGTCTTATAGACCTGATATTTTCTATAGAAAACACTTTGGGAACTGCTGATGAGTTGAACCCTCAGTCAGGAGCCTTGGGCAGCTAGCTTACATTCCAAATTCATAATTTGTGTTTCTTTATAGAAAATAATATAAGTGCTCTATACTCCAAATATAGTTTTCTGAATTTGACTAATAAAACCTGGAATATGTGAGCTAATGTTTATATAGGTGGTGGGTAATGGGGAGGGCACGTTTTGCATGGAGCACTGGGTGTTGTGCAAAAAGAATGAATACTGTTACGCTGAAAAAATAAATAAAATGGAAAAAAAAAAAGTTTTTAAACTACCTTCATCCTTTGAGGGAATGAAATATGTAGCCAAAACCCAGATGAATAACCACTAGATGTCGATGTTATCACTGGGTAACTGAGATGATCTTAAATCTCTTTTTAACAGGCTTGGTTGACCTAGATAATTTACTGCATAAGTAGATATTTTGAAAAATACCTTCTCAATTTATTAACTATAACTGTGTAACTTTCATAAGCAGTTCTTAGATGATAAAGACAAATATAAATATAATTTGGAACAAGATTTAAAGAAACATAAGAATGTAGGTTGATACCTATTAATCAACTTAGTGTTTCATTTTGTGATATTTTTTCAATGTTAGTTAATATATTCAAGAAACCTCTACTGAGCAACTATTATGTGCCAGGTACTTGACTAAATACTAAGAAGGATAAAATTAATAAGAATTTTAAAGAATTTAAATTTTAAAGAATGACAACCAGTTCTATAGACAATTCAGTGGCAGTAGGGAGGACTGCTTTGCAGGGAGACTCCTGCAGGGGTGGCGCATAAGGGCTTAGGAGACTTTTATAGTAGTTCAGGTAAGTGGTAAGGAGGTTGGCAAATATTTATACTGACTTCACCTAGAAATTAGAAGCCATCAGATAACAACTCCTTCAATTTCCACCATTTGATCTATAAAACTACTTGCATATTGATTAATTTTTTTCTTTCCTCTCTTTTTTCTGTGGCATATGTACCTCTCTTTCTGTGTAAGGCAAATTGGCTCATAGCCAGTTTTCCAATTTCCCAGTAATCACTCAAAGGTGCTACCCATATTGATGGACAGGTTTATGTGGTGAAGATATTGGAATCAGTTTGAGAAACTTTGTATTTAAATTTAGAAGTCACAATCTTTATCTGAAATATTCTCATAAAAAACAAACTCCTTTACCTCCAACACTCTCCCTCAGCTCTCATATCATTTCTATTGCTGTTCTTTCAGAAAAATACCTCAAAGTAGTGTCGTATTTTTCTCCACATTTCTATGTTCCATTAATCCACTCTAATGAGGCTTTGTCTTTACCACTCAAAGGGACCTGCTGTTATCAATGTCTCTAAAAACCATTTATTCCAAACCCAGTGGCCTCTACATCTTACTTGGAAGCTCTGACTGGAAACATTTTCTTGTTCTCTTCACACCTCACTGCTCTTTACCCTTTTGGTAGATTTACCTACACTTCCCAAACATCAAATATGGGGGATCCTAGGGCTCAGTCTCACCTCTTAACTATCTATGTGTTCTTATCATCTCAGGGCTTTACAAAGCATCTATTGCCTAGTGAGTCCCAGTTTGATATGTGTAGCCCTAAACTAAATCCTGAACCACAGACTCACCTATTCAAATTTTCAACTTGATACTGTACTTAGTAAATGCTAAGTAGTCATCTCAAATGTAACACATTAAAAACTGGATTTTTGAGCTTCTTCTGTAATCTACCCCTCCAGAAGTCAGTTCCATCTCAGTAAATGCAGTTCAGCCAGTTGCTTGATTCAAACATCCCACATTCTATCTTAATCTTAAATGTCCTGATTTGATATATGTCTAAAACTCAGCCACTGCTCACCACCTTCACCCAGGGAAAATAGGCTAACTTGTTTCCTGATTCTATACACAACCCACAAAGCCTGTTTCTGCACAGCAACCAGAGTAATTTTTTTTTTTTTTTACAATAGCTTACCGGATCATATTACCTCTGTTTCCAAAATCCTCTGATGGTTTCTTATCTCATTCTGTTCTTCTTCTTGGCAAAGAGTACTCCAGCCACATTGAGCTCTTTGCTTTCCTTTAGTATTCCATGACAACTCCTACTTTGAACGCTTTGCATGGTCTGCTTTTTTTGCTGGGAACACTCCTTTTATAGATGTTTTAACATGGCTCATTCCTCTTTTAAGTCTCTGTTCAAATATTACTTTATCTGAGCCCACCCATTAGTATCTCATTGAAAATAGAATCTTCCATCACTGTCCCACCAACCTTAATTCTAGCACTTATCATCTCTTGACCCATAGTATATTTCTTTATCTAAATAATATATTTTCTTTATTTAGTACATAATAGGCACAGAAATAAATTTAATCAGAATTCTAACTTAGAATTTAGACTCATGGTCCAAATTCAGAAAACCTGTTCTGTTTCCTTCTCCTCAACTCAAACAAAGCAAAAGACTGAAAACTTTCCCATAATACTTATCCTGTTCTTCAGGTGCTATGTTGACTTCTAAGGACAACTGATTACATGGTAGAGTTATATATTTCCTCTATTTGCTGAAAATTTAGACTGTTTTTCCATGTCTTTTCCCATGATTTTTCTCTGGGTTACCCTGATTATTCATACTTATTTAGCCAGATGGGCTCATTCCTCTTATTCTTCCAGATCAGGGCTTCCTTAAAGTTTACTTTGCATAAAGAAAGAGAAGCAGCACTGTCAGTAACTTTGTTTTCTAAGCCAGTTTGATTCTATAGAAAAATTGTAAAAGGGTTTACCTCACTTTTTTAACATCATAACATTTTCAAAACAACGTAACATTGCAAAAATAATTTGTAAAGAGTTACAGAGTAATTTCCCAACACCTCTCAACACCATGTGCCAGCTGGTGCTCTCAGGGTGAATGGCTGGGTAATGGCTCAGTTCCCAGGGAGAAGGAAATGAATATCTAAGTAAGTTTTTTGTTTTGTTTTTCAGTGCAATTAAATTCCCTTAAGGCAGACACTTCGTTTTGTTCAAGGCCTTTTTCCCGTGGGCCTAGGATTGTGTCTTGCCTTTTGTGGATTTGCTAAAAATAAATACATGTTGAATTAAATAAGTGAATAAATGAATAAAAATAAAAGGAGTTCACGTAAATAGTTTTCTAGAATGAGCCTTAGATATAATATGTGAGATATGGCTTTTAAAACCTTGGTCAGGATAAGCAAGCCACAGTTCATAAAGTGGAGATAATGATACCTGATTTAACTGTTTTAAGGATTAAATAAACCAACATGAAATGGGTGGCACAAACTGGATACCAACCAGATAAAAGTTAAGTTTTTTAACTTACACTCCTATACTCCTCAACTACACTCCTCACCCCTTTCTTTTTCTTTGGGTCATTACATTGATTTGGCTCTTTCTAGGTAAGTAATCTTGGGCAAATCACACTTCTTTGTCAGTCAATTTCTTTCTTTTTACAAGAATCATAATACCTGAATGTTTCTTTGAGGATCAAATGAGACTTCGCACAGTAAAAAATTCTGAAGCATAATAAATAGTCTGGAATTTTTTATTTGGTAAAATGGCTGTATTTCCATTTTTGGGTAAATAGCAGTATGGTATGGTATGATATGGTACGTGTTGGTCACACTCTCTTCAATTTTCATCCAAGTTCCTTGAGGAAATCAACTGAATTTGATATAATCCTAACCTTTCCCATCTTCACAAATGACTCTTTCCTTACTACTCTCATCCATTCTTTCAGCAATCTATGCCAAAAAAAGAGCCTCTTTAACCTGGGTCCAGGTCAGAAAAGAGACCTCAAGAATCCTTAATTATCTAACAGTATTAAACAGTAGAATATCTATTGGGAAGAAAAATGGGATAGAAAATGGTACTGAATGAGAACAATTATTTTCTTGGGTCATTTCTTCTTTGGTACTTCACAGTTTCTTTACCTTAGCACTACTGACATTTTGGGTTGGATAATCCTCTGGTGGAGTTGGGGGTTGTCTTGTGTGTTGTAGGATGTTTAGTGACATTTTTGACCTTTATCCATTAGATGCCTATGGCACCTTTCAGTTGTAACAATCAAAAACGTCCTTAGATATTGACAAATATCCCATGAGAGTGTGAGGTGGTGGCAGGGGTGAATGGCCCCCCAGTAAGAGCACTGACTTATTGGAATAATAGGTTGGACTAAGGGGAGTTTCCCAATTAAAGGGTTTCCTCCCAGCCTTAGAAGAACAAGGTGATTTAGGCCAGACCATAGGGTAAAATAGTAAGGAAGTCTTATTGGATATTAAGGCATTTTCTCCCACTTCTTTCTGTTTAGGGTCAATAAATTCAATGTAAGCTTAGGGCAAGGTACTTTAGTTCTAGTTTCCTGAAACTGACACAGTCTACAGTTGATATCCTGGTGTAATTATTAATAATGCTCCATTTTATTCTCAAAAGTATCCTTGTTTAGATGATAAGTTATCTGGTCACCTTAGCCTAAGTAGTGACCATTACCCTAGATGCTGGGAATTCAGTGGTAAAAATATATAAAATTTACTCTTTCCCATTTGGGAAAACATTTCAGATGGGGAAGAAGAAAAACAAATGTACTATGTAGATGTGTGGATATGGATCAGACTTCTCATAGTTCTCTTTAATCCATACTTCAATCAAAGGAGCAAAACCTTCAGTTTGTTTTTATTTTCATTTCATGAATTTGAATCCCCAGGCCCATCCAGATTTTGCATGACTTTAAGATTAACTAGAGCGTATCATGCTTAGTGAAATAAGTCAATCGGAGAAAGACAACTATCATATGATCTCCCTGATATGAGGACATGGAGAAGCAACATGGGGGGGTAGGGGGATAGGAGAAGAATAAATGAAACAAGATGGGATTGGGAGGGAGACAAACCATAAATGACTCAATCTCACAAAACAAACTGGGGGTTGCTGGGGGGAGGCGGGATTGGGAGAGGGGGAGCGGGCTATGGACATTGGGGAGGGGAGGCGAACCATAAGAGACTATGGATTCTGAAAAACAACCTGAGGGTTTTGAAGGGTCAGGGGTGGGAGGTTGGGGGAACAGGTGGTGGGTAATGGGGAGGGCACGTTTTGCATGGAGCACTGGGTGTTGTGCAAAAAGAATGAATACTGTTATGCTGAAAAAATAAATAAAATGGAAAAAAAATTAATGAAAAAAAAAGATTATATGATGGCGGGCACTGTTAAAAATAATGTAAAATCATGATTAACAGTTAGGTCAGAAGCCCTAAAACTTAAGCTTTATTAGCTTCATGATTAATCCATTATCATGGATAATCAGTCTGAGATCATCAGTGCACTGGGGGGTCCTGGCTGGAGAAAAGGAGTGAGAACTTTCTTGAAGGGTTTACATTTCCTCCCACACCCAGTGAGAGGGGTATCAGCCAGACAAAGAGCAGAGGACCCTGAGACATCACTAACATCCAAACCACACATTTTTGTATAACATCGAGTATTTATAATTTCTCATGGCTGGCTTATACTAACCCTACCCATCAACAGTTATCCACAGCGTTTTATTGTGGCAGCAATTGTATGTCATTTTGTGAGTCCACAAAGGGAGCTTTGAGGAATAGGTGATTTTTAAAGTGCCATTAATGTTTCTAATGATAGCTGACAGGTAATTAGCCTGAAAAATACTGTAACAAAGTGGCTTGAGCAATTAAGACGGTCCAGTAAAAGTAAAGGATGCCTCATTTGATAAGAAAAGTGTAGGTTCTGTACAGTTAAACAAGCTGCTTCATTGTAAGAAGATTCAGAAGCTTTTTATTCTTTCTCTTAAACCCCATAGCTTCAAACTGCAGTCCTATTTGAAATCTGTCAGCTGAAGTTTTAACCATAATACCAGTCTTATCTTTTCAAAAGGATTGGATCAAAGTAGCTTGGTTTTCATCTGAGTGTAACAGGGAAAATGGCCTGTGGCTGTCACTCTGTAATGAGAACTTTCCCAAGTGGCCAGTACTAAAGAAATACAGTGATATGTTGACTTCATGTTTATCATCAGACATTCCAATCTCTAAATGTATATATAAAATCATAGTTCTTGAGAGAAGTGATGTTGAGTTAGTAGTAATATAATTTACTATTTCATCTATGAAAGGAGCATAATGAGAACTAAATACTTCTTCAAACTAGGTCAAAATCAAGGGCAGTGACTCATGCCATATATCCTTAAACATCAAACCTTGCTTCAAAGAAGCAATACATCATGGAAATGGACAGTTTAGGTTCTGACAGGCTGTACCAGTAGGTAATGAATTGGGGAAAAGACCAATTACATTTAGGCATTTGTATGAAGTTTGACTAACGGAATTTTCCTATGAGCTCTAAATTAATATTTCAGCTACTAAACCAGAATTACAATTAAAGCTTTTTTTGGTTATATTATCAACAGGGTAAAAATAATAGTTTTGATATGAGTATTTCCCTAATGGAATTATGTCCTTTAGTATGCAAGTGAAGTGAGGTTGTTTGTGCTTAGATTTTTTCTGTTCAAAAACTTGGAGGGGGCGCCTGGTTGGCTCAGTGGGTTAAGCCTCTGCCTTCCGCTCAGGTCATGATCTCAGGTGCTGGGATCGAGTCCCGCATCGGGCTCTCTGCTCAGCAGGGATCCTGCTCCCCCCCCCCACCCCCGCCTGCCTCTCTGCTTACTTGTGATCTCTGTCAAATAAAATCTTTAAAAAAATAAAACTTGGAGAAGATAAGTTTTCATTTTTACTTTGTAGATTATTTTGCTCTGATGTTTTAGTTAGCTTTTGTTTTTCTCTATCTTCAAATATATTAACATGTAGTCTTTTAGAAATATTTTGTACTAGTGCAAGAATCATTTTTATTATTATATTGTGCAGATATATCTGAATGAGAAATTGGTCTGAAAATTGAAGATGATTAGATTAGCTGCTTGTAGAAATGTCAACCAGTCTGCTTAGGTGGGAAAAGAAAACAGTTTGGAATTAAAAAAAAAAAATTAAACATATTATGAGCAAAGCATGTATATAGACAACAATTGGGGGCAAAAATTTCTTCTATATTTACTCATTGTTTCATAATTCTTTAGAGAATTAAAATATCATATAGTGGTACCGAGTATAGAATATGTATTTGGTTCTATATTTTGATACATATTTTCCATAAAATAATAAAAAAAGTGAATATAACTCTCTACAGATTTTATATTATATTGAATTTTGAGGGTTTTGGTATTATTAGGATTACCAGGTGGTTTAGAGATGAAAACACATTTTTGAAAATTGGATTTGTTATATAGTAAGATTTTTATTATTAAAAAATAGAAGAAAAAAACATATTACAAAATTAGGGCTTTTGTTAAATAAATTACTCCTTATATATAAAACTTTTTGAGGCACTTTGGAGTGCCTGAGTGGCTCAGTCAGTTGAAGCATCTGACTCTTGATTTCAGCTCAGGTCTTGATTTCAGCTCAGGTCTTGATTTCACAGTCATGAGTTCAAGCCTCACATTGAGCTCCATGTTAGGTGTTGAGCTTACTTAAAAAAGAACAACAAAAAAAAAGTTCTTGAAGCATAGACTATTAGTTCTTTCCATGTATCGATTCCTTCTTTTCTCTTTGTGACAGAATCCTGATTCTGAGTGGATACAAATGCCTAAATAGATTACATCTCTCAGATTCTCTTAAAAGTTGTTATGACTAAGTTCTCATCAATGAGATGTAAACAAATTGTTATGTGATGGTTCTGGTAAGTGTTTTTAAAAAAGGAAGGGTCATGCCTCTCTTCTGGCCTTTTGCCAACTTATTTTCTGGCATATAAATGTGATGATTTGTGTTCTAGGAGCCACCTTGGTTGATAAGGCTGATGGCCACATCTCAAAAATGGCAAAGAAGTGAGCTCAAAGGGGCTCAGAATGTTGAATTTATGAAATGGCTCTACAACCCCAAGCTATCAGTCTCTGGAGTATTTTTGTATTAGAGAAACATATTTTGTTTAAGCCATTGTTACTACTATTATTTTTAATGTGACTCAACCTCATCCCAAAAGATATACAATATATTATTTAAAAAAAGTTTTAAAAATATTTAGTGGCACGGGAAAATTCCAGTGATATGTTAAGTAAACAAATTAATTTGTTAAGTAACAAACAAGTAAGCCCGTCTATGGACAGTTTTTAATCCTGTTTATGTCTTTGCTTTAAACTCATCTATATTTTAAGGATTTTCTAAAGTGAATATGTATAAATAACACTTGAAGAACTACTTCAGAAGTGAATGGACCAGGGAAACACATGTGAAAGACAAGCAGCATTAAGGGTCCACCTTAACGGTTTGTGGTCATGAGTTTTAAGAGGGGCCAGTCGGCGGCATGGTTATGTGTTTTTTCCCATGTCACTTTCAGCTGCTTGGATATAGGCATGAAATAGGCTGAAAATTGGATTCAGCTTGGATTGTGCTTTAGCTAAAGGAGTATGAGGAAGAGAGAAATGACCAAGACAATTTGGTGAGAATTCAAGGAAATGAATATAGTGAATGTTTATAGAATTTAAGCAGAGAAAGGAGAGAAGGAGGCATTCCCAGTGGATGAAATAAAGAGAATCAATGGATTGGAAATTCCAGTGGTATATAAAGACTGCAGGAGTCAGGATACGAAAGGGAATGAATTGGAAACATAGAGGATGGTTGCCTCCAGTGTAACCATGGGAGTGAGTGGTTAAATTAGGGTGGAAGCCAAGACAGTTAGATGAGTTCAAGGAGCTGAGAAAAGAGCCAAACATACCTTGAAGTTTGACTTACCCTTTTATGATTTCATCAACTTCTAATTTTAAAAAGAAGTAGAAATTTTAAAAATGTGGCATATGAATTAAAGGGTAAAGGCTGAACATTTCTGTTAGCATCTTTAGGAAAAGAAATAGGGTTTCTGTACTTTTTTTTTTTAATTAGAAATGAAGACCTGCACGTGATATCACTTTAATTAATGCTGATGTTAGTTTGATATTTTACTGTTAGAACTTATGTTAACTAACTTTAAACTATAAAAATTAACAAGTCAGGAAATGACAGATGCTGGCGAGGATGCGGAGAAAGGGGAACCCTCCTACACTGTTGGTGGGAATGAAAGCTGGTGCAACCACTCTGGAAAACAGCATGGATGTTCCTCAAAATGTTGAAAATAGAACTACCCTATGACCCAGCAATTGCACTACTGGGTATTTACCCTAAAGATACAAACATAGTGATCCGAAGGGGCACGTGTACCCGAATGTTTATAGCAGCAATGTCTACAATAGCCAAACTATGGAAAGAACCTAGATGTCCATCAACAGATGAATGGATAAAGAAGAGGTGGTATATATACACAATGGAATACTATGCAGCCATCAAAAGAAATGAAATCTTGCCATTTGCGACGACGTGGATGGAACTAGAGCGTATCATGCTTAGTGAAATAAGTCAATCGGAGAAAGACAGCTATCATATGATCTCCCTGATATGAGGACATGGGGAAGCAACATGGGGGGTTAGGGGGATAGGAGAAGAAAAAATGAAACAAGATGGGATTGGGAGGGAGACAAACCATAAATGACTCTTAATCTCACAAAACAAACTGGGGGTTGCTGGGGGGAGGTGGGATTGGGAGAGGGGGAGGGGGCTATGGACATTGGGGAGGGTATGTGCTATCGTGAGTGCTGTGAAGTGTGTAAACCTGGCGATTCACAGACCTGTACCCCTGGGGATAAAAATACATTATATGTTTATTAAAAAAAAAAAAAATTTGGAAGGGGAGGTGAACCATAAGAGACTATGGACTCTGAAAAACAACCTGAGGGTTTTGAAGGGTCAGGGGTGGGAGGTTGGGGGAACAGGTGGTGGGTAATAGAGAGGGCACATTTTGCATGGAGCACTGGGTGTTGTGCAAAAACAATGAATACTGTTACGCTGAAAAAATAAAATGGAAAAAAAATGGCAATTTCTATTGTTTAACCTAATACATGTATGCATACAATTATATGCATGTATCAATATGGTGAAACTGCTCAAAGTAAAAAAAAAAAGTCTAAGGTATGTTTACAGGAATAGGTTTTCTGAAAAATAAAAAAAAACATTATGAGTTTCTTTTATTTATTTATTTATTTATTTATTTGACAGAGGGAGAAAGATCACAAGTAGGCAGAAAGGCAGGCAGAGAGAGAGGGGGAAGCAGGCTCCTCGCTGAGCAGAGAGCTGGATGTGGGGCTCAATCCCAGAACCCTGGGATCATGACCTGAGCTGAAGGCAGAGGCTTAACACACTGAGCCACCCAGGCGCCCCTATGAGTTTCTTTTTTAAGAGAAGAAAAACTAAGGAAGAATAGGCAGACAAGAACCAGCTTTAATTTAATTTAAAAAAAATTTTCCCTAATACTTCCATACATTACTCTGTGCCCATCACACTAAGTGTGCTCTTAATCCCTATCACCTATTTTACCCATTCCCTTACCCACCTCTCCTCAGATAACCACCAGTTTCTTCTCTATAGTTAAGAGTATATATTTTTTTGTTTGTGTGTTGTTTATTTGTTTTATTGCTTAAATTCCACCTATGAGTGTAATCAAATGGTATTTGTCTTTGACTGACTCATTTCACTTAGCCTAATACCCTTTAGGTCCATCCATGTTGGTTTTCATTCTATGTCTTCCTCTCTGGGCTTGTTCTCAGCAGACGTATTATCACTGATATTTTCAATAATCTGGTCATAAAAACAATACATGTACACATCTTTCTTTTCAAAAGATGCAGACAATATAAAAATTTGTTTGTAGAATGTGAAAGTTACTTTTCTCCTCTTCCTTCCCAAACATCAACTGTTTTTCCAAGTTTACCTCTGCAAAAGCCTTTTAGTTTCTTTTCTATGCATCGGTCTGTTTCTACCTGTGCATGTAAACACATCTCTCCTCCCCCTCCCCTTTTCCCTCCTCTTTTTCTTCTTACTCCTCCTCTCACATAAATGGAATAATAATACAGGCATATTTTTTAGCTTGAATTTTTCATTTAGTGATATATTTTATAGATATTTCTATGACAACCCATATAAAGCTACTACATTTTAAATGGCTGCATTGTATTCAGTAGTAGTAACATGTCATAATTTATTCAACTACCTCTTTAGTTATGGATTTCAGATTACTAGAAATAAGTAATGAAAATTATAATCCTACCCTCAAGGAATATTGTGAGAATTGAGTAAATTAATATGTATAAAACACTTATGAGAGTACCTGGCATCTAGTAAGCGCTCAAACTAACATTGGACAATACCAATCTTCTTTGTCATATCTGATCAATGAAAATGATGGCATATTGCTCTTTTATCTGCCTTCCCTGATTAATAATAATTTTGAATATCTCTCTTTGTGTGTGTCTTCCCATTTAATTTATTTTCTCTAGCTGCCAGTTTTTATCCTTTATAATTAATTCTTATTATTTTGGGTAGTCCTATATAATGTGGATATATTTCTTTGTGTATAAAATATATTAAAATATTTATGGGGCATCTGGTTGGCTCGGTTGATTAAGCATCTGCCTTCAGCTCAGGTCATGATCCTGGGGTCCTGGGATTGAGCCCCAAATTGGGCTCTCTGCTCATCAGGGAGTCTGCTTCTCCTTCTCCGTCTGCCCCTCTCCCTGTTCATGCTCTCTCTCTCTCTCAAAATAAATAAATAAAATCTTTTAAAAAGGTTAAAAAATATTTTATTTATTTATTTGACAGAGAGAGAGAGAGAGAAATAGAGCTAACACACAAGCAAGGAGAGTGGCAGTGGGAGAGGGAGAAGCAGATTTCACCTGGCTGGGCAGGGAGCACAACATTGGGCTTGATCTCAGGGTCCTGGGATCATGACCTGAGCCAATGATGCTTAAATGAGCCACCAAGTGCCCCAATAAATAAATAAAATCTTAAAAAAAGAAATATTTTATCCCAATTTATCATTAAGTCTTATAATTTTTAAATAATATCTACAGTGAACAGCTTTGGTGTACAATCCTTTGGTCTAACTCTGATTTCAGTTGCAGTCGCGATAGACAATGTCCCACCTTAAGCATGCACCACATCTCTCAGGACCTTGTCTAAAGACCTGAGTGTCCTAGCTAGTATATAATTGAAGACCAAAATCAAAGAATGGTCCTGTCACCAAAGGCACTGCTAAACCAATGGGCAACAGAACCATAAAATAAATGTCCAGGCTCCTTTCCTTTCAGTAGACAATTCTAGGAAATATTCCATGTGCTTCTCAAATATTCAAGAGTCATTGAGTTTCCATTACCACTGTACATATCCTTATGCTTACATTTCCTCTTTCTCTTCCTTACTTTCCAAAGTATCTCATTCCTGGTTTCTAGGCTCATTACCCAAATAAATTAACTGACCCGAGCCTTATACCCTTTTATGGGAGCCCAAATTAAGACAATTGATATTGGAGTTGGTCCTATAAATCAAATTGTCAGAATGTGATACTAGAACTGAGTCACTCACCTGCCAACAATTACTGTACTGTATTTGATAAGTGGGATGGTAATTCAATAGGATGGTCATGGTGAGATGATGCTTTTGATAAATGGGGTAATGATGGTGGATGCAATTTCATAATCTCTCATTTTGGTTTATTGGGATGAGTTAAAAGTAGAAGTTGAAGGATTGAACTATCTATTACCACCAGCAGTTGAATGAAATAGGAACAATAGCCGCTATGAGGATTGCTGATTTGCTGGTTTTGTTAACAACCTCAGAATTTTGGAAGATAAAAAGAAAATGATAGACTACCCTCTCTAAGCAGACCATGATCTTCTGTAGCCAGAGAGAAGATAAGATATGACTTAATTCTGTTGAGGGTAGCAACGCTGCAAAGGAGATTGTCTGAAGATTGTATGCCAACCTCAATGATTCAATTGCTTTAAAGCAGAAAACAAATATGAAGGTTTGAGACCCTAGGATCAGGGAAAGGAGAATTGGATGGATGTGCCTGAGAACTCTGAACTCCCAAATACCTTTTCTTTATTCAGCTCTTTCCCCTTTCTAGAGAAGAGTAGCATGCCTTAACCTTACCATAGAAAGATATCATCTGAGGCAGATAATTAAGTTGATGTTTTTCTATTCAAGATTCCATCTGTGTGCCCTTGTTGTGTAAAGCCAGTAACTAGAGTCACAGTAAAGGCTAGCCTAAGGGGAAATTTATTCTGACTGCTTCCAATTCCAGGATGAAATGGCTTATTCATTGACAGAATCATAGGACTTGGCTAATATCCAGAGGCAGAAAACAACAGAGCATGAACAGGAGTAGATTTACAGTATTGAACCAGGCAGAGCTGGGGCTGTGGAAGATAAAGGCTGCACAAGGGAGAATTTATTGGCATAGGAATATTCTCCCTCACCAGGACACTTGAAGTCCATTTACATGACTACATTGTAGTATGACTCCTTGAAGCCCAGACAGGATGATGATTTTAGTAAATGAGTTGTAGATGCAGTAACTGTCTTGTTAGTATATTGATGAAAGGGTCAGAGAAGAGGGAGGATGGAATGTTAGAAAGGGATTTTTTTTTTTATGTGAGATTAGAAAACCCATTAATTCACTGAGAAATTCCAGAGGGCAGTTCCTTCAATGAAGTATTGAAGGATGAACTTGTGAGGGGGAACACTAGTATGATTGAGAAACAGCAATTGCTATTCTCTAAAGGCTAGTGTTGATTGTAGAGTAGACTACCAATGGAAGGAACTGGGTTGGCAGTGATAGGTTAGTGGGAAATTAGAGGCTAGGAGGACATTCTTAGAAATCAGAGGTGAATGGGATGTAGTTATCATAATGGACAGCTGTGTAAGGCAATTAGATTACCTTAACCTACATGGATCTCTGGCAGTGAATATTAGAACATGATGTTCTTAGGGTGAAAGAGATGGGTAGTCAACTAGGCTATTTCTTGACTAGTGTAACTTAAAGTACAGAAATAAAACAAAATAGTAAAATAAAATAAATAGCTGGATAAAAGAAATCTGTTTGTTATTAGTGTAATGGAAACTCCAATTTCTCACTTTAGTTCAAAAAGTGAGCCAGTTCTCACTCCCAGATATAATCAGTTGGAAAAGGCCAAGTCCCTTTGAGGAGGATACTGTAACAACATTAACAGAATATACAAAAAAATTCTCCTATTATTCTCCAGTGAAATCTGTAGCAATTACAGGTGAACTGTATTCAGGGTGAAGGAGAGATTCATAGATTTTTGAGGGATGTGGTACATAGAGCTGTACTTGAAATCCAGAACGCTATCATACCCTGCTGGTTAGAGGTAATAAGTGGACTCATTGATAGTAAATCCAAATGAGTCTACAAGCTATCCTATCCCCAGACCCCAGAAAAAATTTCAGAAATTAGCACTCCCTTCAAACTTAAAAGATATAAGAGTGATGGTTTTAACATAATCCTATTTAGTTTACCTCTATGGTTTAAACAATATCAGTTGAATCATAACATAAATAGGTACACTGCTATCAGTTTTACCAAATTGTATCAGTAGTTGCTGCTGCTGCATTAGATGTATTTTACTGGAACAGAAACAGAGACTCTGGTACCTGATATGTAACTATTGATCTGGTAAATGTGTTCTTTTCAATCTGTATCATTAAAGAGGATCAAAAACAGCTGTTTTATGGAGGACAGCAGTACACATTCACTTCTTTCTCCAGGGCTGTATTATATCTATGGTTCTCTGCTACAGTATAGTCTAAAGGGTCCTTGATAATTTTGACATTGTATAAAGTTGTCATGGCAATTATATCGTGCTAATCAGACCTGATGGAAAGGAAGTGGCTAGTACCCTGGGTGCTTTAAAATACATGTGTAAGAGAAGATGGGAGATGGAACTGTTAAGATTCAGGGACTTGTCAAATTGATAAAATTTTGGGGAATGATTTGGGAGCTTGTGAAATATCCCCTCCAGGTAAAGGACAAATTATTGTACCTTTCCACTCTTAGGAAGATGCATAGTGCTTGCTTGGTACACTGGGGCTTATTTAAATTTGAATGCAGTGTATACCATATATAGAAATATTCTGTCTAATGGCTATTTGATGATTTGAAAGAATGCCAGTATTGCATGAGGTCCAGAGGAAAAGAGGTTTTTGTTTTGTTTTGTTTTGGTTTTTTAGCCAGGTTTAGGATATTGTATAAACTGTCTTGCGACTGAAGGTGTATGACCCAGCAGATTCAATGGCTGTAGTTGTAGAGAGTCCCAGTGGGAGAGTTGCCACACAGTACCCTAAGAACATTGAGGAAAGTGATGCCTCCAGCAGCAAACTCTTCACCATTTGAAAAACAGCTTCTGGGAGACTGTTGAGTCCTTGTAATGACTGAGGGCCTTATCATAATGCATCATAATGCATCAAACAACCACAAGACTGGAGCAGGCCAGGAGGAGAAGTGTTTGTCAGATCCACAAAGTCGTAAGGTCTGGCAGGTACATCAGCAATTTATCACATGATGTATAGTAGGGATTGGGCCCAAACAGGTACAAAAAGCAGACACTCTGATGTCTCTTCCTCAGCTTATACCTCATGGAGCATTCCTTTCAGATTGGAGTAAGGGTGAAATTGGGCTCAGTGTGTATGCAGGCTGACTTAATATGTTAGTTTGAGCCAAGTATGAAATACTGATACACTATAGCCACACTTAAGGGTAGCTGTAAATGATTGATGGGAGGAAATTTTGGGGCAGAATTGTGAACAATGTACCTAGTTTTTTTTTTTTTTTTTTACTTTATATGGAGAGAAAAGTGGCTTGAAGTAAGAGTATGTATGGTTTCCCATGCAACATTGTGTGGTTTGGATTGTTTGTCCTAGGCAGGGGTTGGCATAAACTACGTCCTGAAAACCGAATATGGTCCACTGTCTGTTTTATATAGTCAATTAAAAATTGTTTCTATATTTTTAAATAGCTAGAAAAATTTTTAGAAGACTAACAATTTTTGTGATGTGTGAAATTTATATAAAACTCAAATTTCAGTGTCCATAAATAACATTTTATTAAAATCAGCAATGCATTCATTTAGGTAGTAGTTATGGTTATTTTTGTACCACAAAGGGAGACTTGAATAGTTGCAACAGAGATTTTTATGGCCCACAAAATCTAAAATATTTACCATATGTCCCATTACAGAAAAAGTTTATAGACTCCCCAATCAATAATGTGGGAAAAGAATGGTTAGGATATTTTAGGCAAGTGTATTTTTAAAAGAACATTGTGAATGGATTCATGGGGATGGATGCAAACCTTTTGTGTCTCATATCAATAACCAGGAAAACAAAAAATACATTGCAGAGGAAGTGTTGATCAGTCAGTGGACAAGATGATTCATTCGGCAGATGTAGGACATCCTCTGTCCACAGGCACCCTATCGTTTGCCCCAAGAAACCATGAGTTGAATAGCCAGTAGTACTGATAAGGCTATGCATGGACCCAATAGCATGGGCTTTTATTTTACTCAAGATGATGTCGTTACTGTCACTATTACATGCTGATCTATCAGCAGTAGTTGATATGATGCATCATTGAGCTGATCAGCTCTCCACTTAGTATCAGATTTTTATATAGGATTCTTTCCAGCTTGGTGGGGCAGTGATTCACCCTTACTGAAACTGACATCCACTCCCACTTTCTATCTGAAGTGTTCACCACTACTTTGGTAGCACCACTACACAAGAGTTTGGAGAACATCAGATTTACTGTTGTGGGATCCATCAAAATAAATCCTTAGACATGACCATAGTATCTATTCATCACACAGCCAATCTGAAGAGTGTATGCCATTCACTGAAGTAGTGTATTTAAATCTCAGCTATGAGTCCTTGGGCTTGATATCCTACAAAGTCTAACTGCTGTTCTTCAGGATGCATTATATGGTTTGACAAAATGTCCACTATTTGAGGCCATATCCTTCAATAGCCAGAATACATGGATTCAGGGCCAAGGAGGAGAAATAGCTATGATCAATTCTTTCTAATATGACTTCAGTGACCCACTCTAGTAATTTGTCCCCATAGCTCTGGGCTCTGTGGATTAGAGCTTCTGTTTCCCAAACTTCCACCAGTGATACAGTAAGAGTTCTATCTTAACTGAAGTTATTGATATCAATAGACAATTGATAATTTCCCTTCTCAGGGCCTTACAGGAGTTTTTAAGATTTGACTGGAGACTCTAAAATTGGGTGTAGAGAAAGGAGAAAAATATGACTTGCACTAACCTATAGTTCTTAATACTGTAACTTACTCCACTATCTCTTTTATATTGAGCCTTTTTTGAAGACTGGCTAGTCACCGATTTGAAAAATTAGTGACAGAATGGTTTTAATGTGGGACATTAATAGATAAGATGGTGCAAAGGATAGACTATAGTCAATATTTTGTGTGCTGTCATATCCCATTGACCTACATCTGATTTCAGCCACAGCATGCTAGAGTATTCTGTGCACATTCAGACTCATATCACCATAGTACTGTCTTAAATACAAGTTGTGCTTTTCTCTGCTTCCTTCTGAAGCCTTGGGAACTCAGCAAGGGTGCAGATGAAAACCAGAAGTATAGGGAATTTAGTGTCCAAGGGTGATCTTCAACCCAAGTGTGGCAGGAAACAGCATTTAAATGCCCACCCTCCTATCATTTTCATAAAATATTCAAGGAGGCATTATGGGAAATTGAGACTCCATTGCCTATCATATCAGCCTCAAAAATTTCATATCCTTATATTCACTTTTCCTCATTTCTTGTCTCCGTCTTCCTCATTTCTATTCTCTTTGATCACTTCCAAAATAAATTACCAGCATTGAAATTCTTGACTCAGACTTTTCTTCCCAGTAATTAAAACTAAGATAGTATCTTTTGAAATATTGAAACTTAAAGAATTTTTGTACACTCAAAGCTGTTACTCTTTTTCTTTATGATTTCTGTGTGTTGGGTTTTGATTATAAAGGCCTAAGCTACTTTAATATTCTGAAAATATTTGCCTATATTTACTTTTAATGTTTTTATAGTGCATTGTCTGACTATTGATCATTTATTTCTATCTTATGGGATATGAATTTAGTGTTACTATTTAATAAATATAGTCAAGTACTTATTCTATCCATATTTTTTTATAGTTCATTCTCCTTACAAATGGATTTTTAATGTCACTTATATTATTCTTACATAATTCTTACATAAATTTATTATGGTTTACTAGCCTATATCACTGTGCTCATACCTCAGTGTTTTAATTATTTATAATATATTTTGATTTCTGATTGAACAAGTTCTGCTTTCAGTGCTTTATTCATTTTTTCACAATTGCTTTGTCTATGTTTATATGCATTCTGTTCAATATAAACTTTAAAATTAATATTTCAAATTCCATTAAAAAATCCCCTTGGCGGGCGCCTGGGTGGCTCAGTGGGTTAAAGCCTCTGCCTTCGGCTCAGGTCATGATCCCAGGGTCCTGGGATCTAGCCCCGCGTCCGGCTCTCTGCTCAGCAGGGAGCCTGCTTCCTCCTCTCTCTCTCTCTGCCTGCCTCTCTGCCTACTTGTGATTTCTGTCTGTCAAATAAATAAATAAAATCTTAAAAAAAAATCCCTTTGGGGTTTTTTATTGAAATCACTCAGATCACATTGAATTTATATATTTGTTTGTGGATATATAACATCTTTACTGAACTTTAAGGAATTAACCTATTCAGGGTTTCTTTTTGGACCTTAGTACATGGTAGTCATTTACTTATTTTCTCACTTTACCTACTTACATTTCTTAAGGTTATGTGCATTTTATAGTTTATGTTTCTTTTTATACACTTCGTTAATGGGATCTCCTTTTCTCCTGTAGTTTCTAGTCATTAGGGAGTGTGTAGGAGATGTGGTATACAAGCTATCAGGTTTTGTAAGTTGATACTTATCAGGCCATTTTACGGAACCCTCTTATTGGTTTTGTTATGTATTTTTGTGCATATAGCTAGATTTTCTAAGAATATAATTATATTATTACCTACAGGTAATAGTTCTTTATTTCCTATTTTTACACATAAGGAACACTCCCTCCTCCCCCGCCACACACTTCATTGGTCATTTTCCTCATTCAATTTAAAAAAAAAATTCCGAATATAGAGTAAGCAAATTCTGAGTCCATATGGAGATACAACCTATGTTCAAGGAGATTGAAACCAGCTAACATATCAGAATAGGAATCCCAAACCAGAAAACCAAGTTGCAGAAGAGCCAGTATTCAGAGACTGACCAGAATCAGGTCCCAACGCACTTAGTAAGAATCAGCAAAGGTCAAAATCAAGGAGCAGAAAATTCAAGTCAAGATTCAGGAATGCCAAAATTACTTTATTCTGTGACAGAATGTTTAGTTTGTAAGGCAGATGGGAGGTGATCAGGAATCGGAATGTATAAGCTGGGGATTGAATTGCCTACAGTCATGACAAGGGAAACTTACAAGGAATAAAGGAGGTAAATGTCCAACTGAAGTTGTCAGAATGCTGTCTGTCTTTGTAGGATAAGCCCTAATCATCCTAGGGCTTATAAGCAAACAGCTTAAAAGTTTTTTTTTTTTTTTCTTTTCCCAAAATGGTGAAGAGTGTGCACAGAGAACATATGCAAGGTTTCTATTGAGTGGCTAAGCCTTGGATATAATTGACTGCTAATAGTAAGTAAAGTAGAAATTCTTTAAATTAACTTCTAGACACTGTTAATTATATTTTGAGAAAAAAGGTGAAATAATTCTTGACTTTCCTCCCCCCACCCCAAAAAGATAAGGATTTTTTTTTTTTTTTGAGAATTATAGTAAAAGAACTACTCATCAGTGGCCTTGTTTCCATTATATCGGGTGATATCTACCAAGTCCCAGGTCTGAATGTAATTTGAAAGTTTATGACTATTGACTATAAATCCTAGCCTCAGAAGACATTTAAGATCATTTTATTACAATATATAATAAGAATATAATTTATAAGGTATTATTTTATATTTATTATCTCCATACTTATGTCTCTTTGTTGCAAGCATAGAGATAGGTTAGGCCATGTTACTTGGTCACAAGAAAAAAAAATCTTACATACAGATAAAATGAGAGGAATGAATGAAGTAGTATCAGTCATACAAATTAAAATAACATAAATTAGTATAAATAAGAGTGTTAAATAAAGAGTGTTAAATAAATAAGTGTTAAAAATTAGTATAAATAAGAGTGTTAAATAATAATAATGCCATATACATAGCGTCATATTCAAAGAAACTCTGGGTAAAGTCATGTCAGCCCCATTTAATATGAAACCAGAGAATAGTTTCTGTCACCCTTGACAGAATGAGAAATGTATTGGGTAAATCCAGCTGCATAGAAAATTAAAAGCAGGAACTGATGAATAGAGAATGATCAATGAAAAACTATTGTATTGAGCAGATGGTTCATTAGTCTATAATAAGTAGAGTGAGAATAATAAAAATGTTTGTATTCAGTATTAACAAGAATTTGGCTATAATGGAAAATGATCTGAAAAAAATAGTAGGGAAAAATGAGGAGCATACACAGAGAAAACTTCCTGTTTTATTTTATTGGAAGGATGAGCTGTAGAGGAAATATTGGCAAAAATGAAAAGGAAATGACTGAAAAGTACTGAAATTAAAGAATGGTAAAATTGTAGGTATGATTTAATGAGAATGAAATTCTAGAGAAAAGTTTATGACATTCACATATTAAACACTGATTCATTTTCATTAAGTCTAAAATGATAAATACCACGATGAAAAATTATGATTCATGCATTATTTTAAAGCTTTGTGGAGAAAGTTCTATTTGTATATGGATTAGTAAGTAATTATTACCCCCCAAAAATGTAGGATCAATTGTAACAAATAAGTAAGATTTTAATGTTGACATTTAACACTGTTTTCTTTGGCTTACTCAAGAAAATCTGTAGTTCATATGCTTGAGTGTAGAAAGGAATTCATTCATTTATCAAGAAGCATTAAAATATTTAGTGCTTTAAGGTTAGAGCCAGGGCCAAATTAATGAACAATTTGCAAGTTTAGCAGTTGTGGCAAGATTTAAATTTCTTTTCAAAAGACAGAATTAAAATGATAAACACCTATGAATAAATAGCTTTTATACAACATAGTAATTGCCAGAACTCTCATGTATTGGGAAATAACTGTGTCCAATTTTGACAAAGTGACATATACATAATTGGTCATGCATTACAATTCACTTCCCTAAGAATTTGTCTACAGGGAGACGGTAAAGTCTTCTCTCTTCCTTGTCAGGTGCATTATAGAATTATAGTAGCTTGATCATTATTGATGCAGAAATGACTTTTTTTAAAGTTCTTATTTTTCTTAAAGTTTCACCAACATGGAGAAGGTTTTTTTTTTAAATTTTTATTTATTTATTTATTTTTTGTACAGATAGAGATAAAATTTGTGAGGCAAAAGCTCAGGATTTTTTTTTTTTAACTTTTGTATAATTAACATACAATATTATGTTAATTTCATGTATAGAATATAGTGGCTCAGCAAATTCTTTTTTTTAATTTAAATATTTTATTTATTTATTTGACACACACAGAGAGAGAGAGAGATCACAAGTAGGCAGAGAGGCAGGCAGAGAGAGAGAGAGGAAGAAGGCTCCCTGCTGAGCATAGAGCCTGACGTGGAGCTCGATCCCAGGACCCTGAGACCATGACCTGAGAGCATGACCTGAGGCAAAGGCAGAGGCTTTAACCCACTGAGCCACCCAGGTGCCCCCAGTGACTCAACAATTCTATACATTGCTTAGTGCTCATCATGATAAATGTGCTATTAATATCCTTCACCTTTTTGACCCATCCCTCCCTTCCACCTCTCCTGTGGTAACCATCAGTTTGTTCTCTGTATTTAAGAATCTGTTTTTTTTGTTTGTCCTTTTTTTTCTTTGTATTCTTCATTTGTTTCTTAAATTCCAAATATGAGTGAAATCATATGGTATTTGTCAGGATTTTCCTAGTGATGCTTAAATTACTTTTTGGGCCAGTATTGATCAACTACAATGTTTACTGTAAGTTATAATAACAAAATACATTTAGAAGAAGATACTTTACTTAGTTAATCCTTGAAGCTAAGCAATGGTATTTCAGATCTTAAACTCTAACTCATAATCATTTTTTTCTTACTAAAAATTTTATAACACAACTTTGATAACATGTAGTTTCTTAGGAATTTAACTATAGCGTTATGGAAGAATACACGATTTTCCATTATCTTTGTTCTGCTTAAATACAGAGCATATGAATGAATGGCTTATTTCTAATTCTGTTTCTGCCATCACCTTGAAGCTTCATCACTTATTGGCTATTCCCATGTTACCAAAGAGGAAAACAATGCATTTTCACTTTGTCACAGATAGTTTTGATGAAATATTGCTAAAACATTCAGAGAAGTTTAGTTAACATGGTGTTGTTTATGACTTGCCTTTTTCAATTATGTGCTTACTATTTTCCTCTTTTTTTGTCATTAGATTGCTTACATATCTAAATACTGAACATGTATGTTTTTGTGATGGGTAAAAATCTGTCAAACAGTATAGTTGGGAGATATTTCAGGTTGCATTGCTTTATCACCACAATAAAGCAAACAGCAATAATATGGGTCAAATAATTTTTTACTAACTTACTAACTTGTGTAATGGTTCATTAATGGTAAGTGCAATAGTACATTCCCACTGAAGAAATTTTGAGATGGTATCTAAAAATGTTGTTTTTGGAATTTTCATGGTGTACATTTTATCGTACATTTTCAGATGAATTCATCATGATGTTGTATTAATTGTAAAAGGAACTTATTATTTAGTTTCAGCAAAACAATATTGATCTAAGAATGATGTATTTGAGCCAGAGGAAGTCCAAAGGGCTCCACAAAGAATTTTATAAGAGATGGTTTCTCATAGTTTGAATAATGAAGAGCAGTGGAACAATAAGTAGAGAAGTTATGCTTCTCAGAACTCAGAAAATCTTTGCCTTAGCATTTAGAACCAGATTTGCATTGCATGAATTCTGTTTTGTAGATACTAACTTGTGTAATGGTTCATTAATGTAAGTGCAATAGTACATTCCCACAGAAGAAATTTTGAGATGATATCTAAAAATGTTGTTTTTGGAATTTTCATGGTGTACATTTTATCGTACATTTTCAGATGAATTCATCATGATGTTGTATTAATTTGTAAAAGGAACTTATTATTTATTTTCAGCAAAACAATATTGTCCAAAATATTAAACTAGCAGTTTAAAATGTATTAGATGTGTTCTTGTGTTTGTATTTACTTTCATATTTTTATCTATGAGCTATAAACACCAGAAATGTATTATTGGCTTTATGTTTATATTCATTTAAGACATATCATAATAAAAACAAGTTAATACTGGCAACTTAACAGAATTTTTGCCTGCATTTGTACACGAACTAGAATACACTGGGATATTCTAATCCTTAATACTTAATGTTGGAGAATATTGTCTCTGTGTCTTTTATGTTCTTGGAATGTAGAGTTATTTCGTCTTTGGGAATCACGGTAAACTGATGCATTTAGAATTATTTTGTATGATTCTTAGAAGAAAGACTCAAGAAGTTATAACAATATGAAAATAGACATGCAATTATATATATAGAAACAACCACTAGGATATCAGCCAATCAATACATGATTTTAAAAATTCATCTATGATAAAATGCATAAAGTATTTGATAAAGTACTTCTTTGCATTATGAAGTGACATGCTGAGAGCATCAATAGTATACTCAATTTTTAAATCTTACATTTAAATAGTTTGGAAAAGTTTTCTCCTAACTATTAGCCATTTTAAAAACCTTGGATTGGGCTTAAATATTTAGAAGAGATCTAGATTGTACAATAGTTCTTCAGTTTTTGCAGTGAAAAGTAAAAGATTGAGGTCAAAGGGTAAAGGACAGTATGGCTTAGACTTTAAATGGAAAGAGAACAGAGACAAAGAGAAAATGATCTGGCATTATGTGCTCACATCAATCGTAGTAATTAGGCTTTGCAGTATCATTAGATATGATAACAATAATTTATAGCCTTTCATGATATTTCACATGCTAGGCATACAGAAGCACATGATAGCAGGACCCCTAATATTTCTCATTGTTATTTTTTTCTAGGGAAATAATGACATTCAATTGTTATGAGTTGGGGAGATATACAACACAAATTTGGATCTTATCTCTAAAGGGGAAATGATGGAGTGTTTTACGCCTTGTAACCAGCTGCAAAATGTATGGAAGCAGTAAAATGCTAACAAGATATTGAGGTGAATATTTCTAAGAGTACAGTATTTAAATTTATAAAAGTTAATTTGGCATTACATTAAACATCAAGTTAATGTTCCTACCAGCCTAACAACTGAACTATAGCATATTATGCCATGGTGTTAAATTGAACCAAGATATTCCAGGTTTTGGTTGTGGAAAATCAGTTATCATTCAGTTTGAATTTTCTAAAGCTGTCATTAATATAAAGGAAAACCCCTGCATGAATATTTTGGAAATGCAGTCTCTATGACAGGAAATGAGAAATGTCTTAAACAGTTAAATATTGAATTTAAATCAATATGATGGTCAGCCTTAATGGAAAACCATGTTTATTCTCCCTCCTGAACATTAAATTAAATTGAAAGTCTAATTTTTAGTTAGTTTTCAAGGCATATTTACAGAGGGAATTGTAATAATTAAATTAGAATTTTTCCTTGAATTGGAGTTCTGAGTCTTCAAGAACCCAAATTAATCATAGTGAAAAGGCAATTCCATTTTTCAACTTGATTTTTGGATTCAAGTATTCAACATAGTTATATGCTTTAGTGTAGTGTTATCCAATTTTGAAAACCTATCAGATGCCAGTTTTTGAGGAATTGCTTTAGAGAAAATTGACTCACTAATATCAAAGGCCATGAAACAAGGGTACAGGGTCTTGCACATTTCACAAGTTTTAAATGTATTGTAAAAGTTATAAAAGGTAATGTAGCTAGTTTTATCTTCCCTTACAGATAACTAGAATGGAACTACCCTAGGGTTATGCTCAGGTGAGATTTTTGTTCATCCTATCCTTGGGTTTCCTTGTCTGGCTATAGTTCTCATCCAGATAATCTTCTCTTAATAGTTCAAGCCAGAAAGTACAGAAGCTGAAGAGCTGCTCTATGTCATCTGATTCTTTAAAAAAATGTAAACACCACTTTTAGTCACATTTCAAGGTTTCTCTCTCCTTGTATTGATAACTTCTCTGAAAATTTGTGATTTTGATTAGGTGCCATAAAATCCCCTCTCCCAGTTGCTAATTGAACCAACAATTGCACTCTTCTTTCAAAATAAAGCTTTAAGTTTACAAAAGTTAGTCATGAACAGATCTAGTATGTCTGTTAGAGGCTTTTGGATGAGGATTAAAAAACCCCCAAAGCAGCATGAGCACCTGCTAAATGAAGAGATAGACTTGAAATATAAAATAAAACCAGAAATACACTTATATCTATCTGACTGGGGCTTCTAGATCTTGCAAAAGAAAATCTTACTCCTTGACTGGCTTTTATTTTACTCAACAGAATATTTCATCCCTACTTCTGATGCTGTGTAATCTGATACATTTCAGCTGTTCCTGAACCTCAGACACTAAACATATAAGATGAATATTTCCCATGAATTCTCTCTTCTTGCTCCCAGGTAAACCTTTTAATATTTGTTCATTAAACTATACTTTGGAGGATGGTAACCCATGTAGTACTGGGATATTAATCTGGATTCCAGTGATGGCTATCATGATGGACAGACTAAATGAAGGTATTTAGGAAGAGAGTCAGCAGGTTATGGGGACTGGGATGCCAGAGGCAAGGTAGATACCACTGTTCAGTCCTGTGGAAGGGCAATGCCATTTAGTGAGATGGACATTTAGTGGGAGGACATAGAGGGAGAAGAATAGAGGAGTGGGAATAATGGGAGGAGGAGTTCAAGGTTAGCCTAATGGGTTTGAGTTGCCTCTGCTACATTCAAGTGGGGATGTAATAGATAGTGTAATTTTATATAGGACTTTAAGAAAGGGATCTTGGCCAGAGGAATATATTTGGGATTCAAGAATATAGAAAAGAATTGAGGTCCCAAATGTGGGATAGATTGACCAGGTACAGTGTATGGTTAGGAAAAAAAAATTCCAAAGAACAACACCATTAAAATAATAGAGGCAGGAACACATCACAAAAGAACTGAGGAGAAAAGGTCTGTGAGGCACGTTATCCACTGGCTACAGGGGAAACACTGTCCAAACTCAAAGCCTTTCACAATCAGGCTCACTTTCACTTTCTGAACTTTTATCTTTTCACTCTTCACTTCAGTAGGAAAAACTCTGTTGTTTCCCTCACATGACAAGCATGTTTGCCTTTCTTTTTTTCTTCATAGTAACAACAACAACATAGAACATGAGATCTATCCTCTTAAGAAATTTTTAAAGGTATAGTATAGTACCGATAACTATGAACATTGTTGTACAGCAGATCTCTGGGATTTTGCCTTGTATGACTGAAACTCTATAACCATTGAACAGCACTGTCCCATTTTCCCCTCTCAGTAGTCTACTTTCAGTCCTTTATATATCTCATATAAATGGATTCATGCAGCAAATGTCATATGCTACCTATGCTACAAATATCATATTGTAGCATATGAGAGTCTCTTTTTTTAAAAGATTTTCTTTTTATTCTTTTGACAGAGAGAGAGAGAGATCATAAGTAGGCAGAGAGGCAGGTGGGGGCGGGGGGAAGCAGGTTCCCTGCTCAGCAGAGAGTCTGATATGGGGCTGGCTCCTAGGACCATGAGATCATGACATGAGCTGAAGGCAGAGAGTTAACATACTGAGCTGCCCAGGCGCCCTCAGTATCTCTTCTTTTTTAAAGATGACTATTATCGCACTTTATTTCCATTTCTACATCCATTCATCTGATGATTAAGTTATTTTCACCTTTGGGCTATTGTGAATAATGCTGCAATGAACAAAAGAGTACGATTATTTCCTTGAGATTCTGTTTACTTAAATTTGGTGGGCCATAGTGGTTCTATTTTTAATTTTTTGAGAAACCTTTATACTGTTTTCTCCCATCCAAGTACTAACCAGGCCCGACCCTGCTTAGCTTCTGAGATCAGACGAGATCGGGCGCATTCAGGGTGGTATGGCCGTAGACCTTCATACTGTTTTCTGTAGTGACTGTACCATTTTACATTCCCAGCGAAAGTGCCCAAAGAACTATTGGGATTTCATCAAGATCAAAAGCTTTTGCACAGCAAAGGAAACAGTTAACAAAACCAAAAGACAACTGACAGAATGGGAGAAGATATTTGCAAACGACATATCAGATAAAGGGCTAGTATCCAAAATCTATAAGGAACTTAGCAAACTCAACACCCAAAGAACAAACAATCCAATCAAGAAATGGGCAGAGGACATGAACAGACATTTCTGCAAAGAAGACATCCAGATGGCCAACAGACACATGAAAAAGTGCTCCACGTCACTCGGCATCAGGGAAATACAAATCAAAACCACAATGAGATATCACCTCACACCAGTCAGAATGGCTAAAATGAACAAGTCAGGAAATGAGAGATGCTGGCGAGGATGTGGAGAAAGGGGAACCCTCCTCCACTGTTGGTGAAAATGCAAGCTGGTGCAACCACTCTGGAAAACAGCATGGAGTTTCCTCAAAATGTTGAAAATAGAACTACCCTATGACCCAGCAATTGCACTACTGGGTATTTACCCTAAAGATACAAACATAGTGATCCGAAGGGGCACGTGTACCCGAATGTTAATAGCAGCAATGTCTACAATAGCCAAACTATGGAAAGAACCTAGATGTCCATCAACAGCTGAATGGATAAAGAAGAGGTGGTATATATACACAATGGAATACTATGCAGCCATCAAAAGAAATGAAATCTTGCCATTTGTGACGACATGGATGGAACTAGAGCGTATCATGCTTAGTGAAATAAGTCAATCGGAGAAAGACAACTATCATATGATCTCCCTGATATGAGGACATGGAGAAGCAACATGGAGGGTTAGGGGGATAGGAGAAGAAAAAATGAAACAAGATGGGATCGGGAGGGAGACAAACCATAAATGACTCTTAATCTCACAAAACAAACTGGGGGTTGCTGGGCGGAGGTGGGATTGGGAGAGGGGGAGGGGGCTATGGACATTGGGGAGGGTATATGCTATCGTGAGTGCTGTGAAGTGTGTAAACCTGGCGATTCACAGACCTGTACCCCTGGGGATAAAAATACATTATATGTTTATTAAAAAAAAAAAATTTGGAAGGGAAGGCGAACCATAAGAGACTATGGACTCTGAAAAACAACCTGAGGGTTTTGAAGGGTCAGGGGTGGGAGGTTGGGGGAACAGGTGGTGGGTAATAGGGAGGGCACGTATTGCATGGAGCACTGGGTGTTGTGCAAAAACAATGAATACTGTTACGCTGAAAAAATAAATAAAATGGAAAAAAAAGAGTGCCCAAAGATTCCAATTTCTGCATATCTTTCTAACGCCTGTTGTTTTCTGGAGTTTTTATTTGTTTGTTTTTGTTTTCAGAATGGCCATCCTAAGAGCTGTGAAGTGATATTTTATTGTGGTTTTTGATTTGCATTTCCCTGATGATTAGAGACATTGAGCATTTTTTCATATACCTGTTATCTATTGGCCATTTTTAGGTCTTCTTTAGAGAAAATGTCTTTTTTCATTTTTTAATTGGGTTATTTGTTTGTTTTTTGCTACTGAGTTATAAGAGTACTTTATACATTTTGTAAATTAATCCATTATCAGATATATGACTTAAAAATATTTTCTCCTGTTCCATAACTTGCCTTTTCACTTTTATTTGTCTCCATTGTCCATACAAAAGGTTTTTAGTTTGTGTCATCTCACTTCTCTGTTTTCTTTTTGTTGCCTGCTTTTTTTTCTTTTTTTTAATTTTGTTTTATTTTATTATAAAGAGAAAGCATGAGGGGGTTAGGGAAAGAGGGAGAAGGAGAGAGAGAATCTTAAGCAGACCCCATGCCCAGCATGGAGCCCAACATTTGGCTCCATCTCAGGACTCTGAGGTCATGACCTGAGCTGAAATCAAGATGTCATGATCTCAGGGTCCTGGGATCGAGCCCTGCATCTGGCTCTCTGCTCCGCAGGGAGCCTGCTTCCTCCTCTCTCTCTGCCTGCCTCTCTGCCTACTTGTGATTTCTCTCTGTCAAATAAATAAAATATTAAAAAAAAATAAAAGAGTCAGGCACTTAACAGACTGAGCCACCCAGGCACTCTCGTTGCCTGTGTTTCTAATGTCATATTCAAGAAATCATTGCCAAGATCAATGTTATGAAACTTTGCCTCTGTTTTCTCGTAGGAGTTTTGTAAATTCAAGTCGTACATCTAAGGCTTTAGCCTGTTTTGAGTTGATTTTTGTGTATGGACAAAGAAAAGAGATCAATTCTATCCTTTAATATGTGAATATCTAGTTTTTCCATATCATTTATTAAAAAGACTATTCTTTCCCTGTAGGTAATCTTGACACCTTTATCAAAGATCATTTTGTAGTTTATGTGTCCCTTTATTTCTGGGGTCTCTATTCAGTTCCATTGGTCTATATGTCTGTCTTTATGCCATTATCATACTGTTTTGATTAATGTAGCTTTTGAAGTCAGGAAGTATATAGACTCCAACTTTGTACTTCCCTCTAAAGATTATTTTGGCTACTTGAGATCTATTGTGGTTCTATATTAATTTTAAGATTATCTTTTTCTGTTTCTGCAAAGAATGCCACTGGGATTTTGATAGATTGTGTTGACTCTGTCAATCACTTTCTGCAGTATGGACAATTTAATAATATTAAATGTTCCAATCCATGAACATGTGCTGTCTTTCCATTCATTTGTCTTAAGTTTCTCTCAGTAATGTATTGTAGTTTTCAGTGTACAGGACTTTTGCTTCCTTTAGTAAGTTTATTTCAAAGTATTTTATTCTTTTTGATGCTATTATAAATAGGATTATTTTCTTATTTTCTTCTTCAGATTATTTATTAATAACCAGGTATCATTTTTACCTTACTAAAAGAAGAGATTCTACAGTTTAATGACTTAAGAAAAGTTCTTCCTTTCAAGACTTTAATCCATAGTCAACACAGTGAGGATTAGGATCTTTATTAGATATGAAGGCAATAGAGATTGCTTTCATATTATTGTTAAATTACCTTTAAAGTATTTACCATTAAAAACACCATGAAGTCTAAATGGGGTCTGGACCCACTTCCACTGTGTAGGGGGTTTCCCACACCAATAAGCAATTCTTGGGACAGCAACAGGGTATCCAAAAACCGAACTCCATTCTGACATTATCTACCTGGAGATAACACCAGATCCCATGTGTCAAGAGTTCAGTCCTACAAAACTGTCCTCCATGTCAAATGCCAGGTGTAAGCTCAGTTGTTACCTCTCCTTCTGACTAACTAGCTACAGATTGGCAATTCCCACACACTTTTCCTTGGAATTCAGATGTCAGTCATAAGTCCAGGTTGTTACTGTACTTCTGAGCAACTAACTATAAATCTCATTAGGTTTGATTAATTTGCTAGAATTTTTTTTCTCTACTAACTTTCCCTGGTTAGGTTTTTAAAAATTTTTTTTTTAACTTTTTAATTTAATTAATTTAATTTATTTCTTTTCAGTGTTCCAGCATTCATTGTTTATGCACCATACCCAGTGCTCCACGCAATATGTGCCCTCCATAATACCCACCACCAGGCTCACCCATCCCCCAATCTTCCTCCTCTCCAAAATCCTCAGTTTGTTTCTCAGAGTTCACAGTCTCTCTCATGGTTTGTCTCCCCATCCAGTTTCCCCCAACTCACTTCTCCTTTCCGTCTCCCAATGTCCTCCACGTTATTCCTTATGCTCCACAAGTAAGTGAAGCCATATGATAATTGACTCTCTCTGCTTGACTTATTTCACTCAGCATAATCTCTTCCTGTCCCGTCCATGTTGATACAAAAGTTGGGTATTTATCCTTTGATGGAGACATAATACTCCATTTTATAGGCATAGAATTAAAATGAGTGCTACCTAAAAATTACATAGAGATGAAGACATAGCTTCATACTCAAAAAGTTAGTATTCCTATCTGAAGTTATTTTTCAAGGGACAGAAAAAGAAACCATTTAGATACTTCTATATTGTTATTTCCTTTACAACCTGGCAGCTTGCCTTATTTGTAGGTATTTCTACACAATGACAAATTCTTATGTGATACGAGTGAGAAGAAAACGGGGGAGGGAAGGAAAGAAAATTGGGAAGCAACAAAGTATTCTAGTGTGTTTGTATCCAATTCCATGTAATCTAGACTGTGTTTGTGTAATGTTTCTTAATTGTGTATTTTTGTCCATTGTTATTAGTGAGGAGACTCACCATTACTCAGGTTGTATGAATTAGCACACATGGTCATGGTGGGTTGAACCTTCCTTAGATTATTTATTATAAGATGGTGTGTTTGCTACACTGACTATTTAAATTGAAAAATTATATTTCTAAAACATGCAAGGCAATTAAGCAAAAAAAAGGAAAACCTTTTTTAAAAAATTTACCACCATCTAGATTCCAAGTGTATCTCAAAAAAATCTGTTAGACAAAATTTTTATTGGATGTGAGAGCTGATGTACCTGCTGCCTCTGTAGCTAGGATGTTAAAATTAAAAAAAACTGGAAGTCAGTTTGCCTTGATGGCTTTGAACTCATAAATCTGATAAAAGTCATTTAATAAAGAAGCCCAGTGATAGGGGTTAAGGAGGGCACATATTACATGGAGCACTGGGTGTTATATGCAAATAATGAATCATGGAACACTACATCAAAAACTAATTCTGTACTGTATGGTGACTAACATAACATAATAAAATAAAAAAACAACAACAAAAAGAATGCTTTTTGATAAGGAGCATTTAGCTTGTATGGTTTTATAATTACTGGTGGAAATTAGGAGAAAAGGAAGAGAATGTACTGCTCAGACGTCATTCTAACTCTATGGTCTCCAGCCTTTCCTGGAAGAGATTGCTTATGAAAACTTATATTTGCTGTGGTGAATGTTCTATTATAAAAATTGAACACAAGCCTCAGGCACTCAATTGTTAACTAAACTGAAGAAATACCACTGTGATTCCAACTGTAATCACTGGAATATAAAGCAAAATGAATTGTAACCAATTCAACATGAGCCATAAGAAAAAGCTATTTATGTAGAAAAAGAAGCCTGCTGTGGTTTAGTGTGTGATACCGGCTCTCACATATAGTGGAGGTAGTTATCCTTGGTCCCATCTAAAAAAAATGGAATAAAGTTCTGAAATCTGGGTCTATCACCCATGTCTCTATACAACACAAACCAAGTCAGACTTACAAACCAGCTTGCTAGGTAATTTTATGATTTTTTTTAAACTGCAAATAATAATCATTATTCCAAAAAAGACGAGAAGGAGAGGGGTTCTTACCTATTATGCTGATATGCCTGAGAACAAATTTTTGCCTAGCAAATCACTTCTGCATTTAGCAAATGCATGACAGTTGGAAAGAACCTTCTTCTATTTACTTGTTATTTTTATGTTCTTTCTTCACTGGACACACACACAGACACATATACACATAGAGTAGCAATAACTTCTAAGCTTAAAAATATATGTTGGGGGGCTCATGTGTGGGTGGATCAGTTGGTTAAGCATCTGCCTTCGGTTCAGGTCATGATCTCAGGGTCCTGGGATAGAACTGTGTTGGGGATCCGGCACAGTGGAGAGTCTGGTTCTCCCTCTCACCCTCCCCCTGCATATTCTCTCTCCCTCTTACTCTCTCTCTCTCTCTCTCAATTTCTTAAATAAATACATAAAGTCTTTATATATATATTTATTTATTTATGTGTATGTGTGTACATATATATATATATATTTGGGGGGGTGGTAGAGAAAGGGTATATCTAGGGGATCACAAGTATTGCTAGCCTAGAAGCTCATGAAACTCTTGACATTGTTTAGAGGAATTATAAGTAAGAGAATTTGCCTGTAGCATGGAAGAGGGCTAGTTGTGAGCAGCAAATATCTATATATATTATCAAATCATTTAAAAAGCTGTGGAAGGTTTGAGATTCTCTGTGACCCTTTTGTAGTCTGTGGGGTTCACTTGGATTCTTCTTAGAAGTCAGTTGAGATTTAGCAACTTGGCCCAAGTGGTTTGTCCTCTGATGAATGAAACATGAAGTGGTGACAAAAGATAAAAAAGTACTTTCTTACTTAAAAAGTTTTATGAGGGGGCGCCTGGGTGGCTCAGTGGGTTAAGCCTCTGCCTTTGGCTCAGGTCATGATCTCATAGACCTGGGATCAAGCCCCACATCGGGCTCTCTGCTCCGTGAGAAGCCTGCTTCCTCCTCTCTCTCTGCCTGTCTCTCTGCCTACTTGTGATCTCTCTCTCTCTGTCAAATAAATAAAATCTTAAAAAAAAAAGTTCTATGAGTTGGAAAGCTTTTTTCCACCATGTGATTTTTAAAGATCAAATAGGACTACCGTCTTTCTGTTTTGAATGGTGTGTGTGTGTGTGTGTGTGTGTGTGTGTGTGTGTGACAGTGCTCTTTATATAAACTCAAGCTCCTTGCTATCTACTACAAAACCAGTTTCTTACTCTGGTCATCAACATCATGAACTGTGGATTTCCTCCTTACATATCATCCTTCAGGCAAGGCCATTGTATTAGTCATCTTGGACTGTCATAATAAAATACCATATCCTTAGTAATTTAAACAATAGGCATTTATTTTCTCACAGTTCTGGGCACTGGTAGTATGAGATCGGGGTGACCAACATAGTCAGATTTTGGTGACAGCTCTATTCTTGGCCTGCAGATAGTTACTTTCTCACTGTGTTCTCACGGGGTAGAGAGAAAGGGAGGAAGAAATCTCTCTCTCTCTCTCTCTTTTTTAAGGCCACAGTCCTTGGGGATTAGGGCCCCATCCTTATGAAGTCATTTAACCTCAATTACTTCCCAAAGACTCTATATCCAGATACAATTACATTCGGTCCTAGAGCTTCAACATGTGAATTTTAGGGGACTGTGATTCAGTCCACAGCATCGCAACCCTGGTCCTCCCAAATGCATGTCCTTATCACATGTAAATTGTATACATTGCATCCTACCAGCCCCTAAAGTCTTAACTCATTCTGGTATCAAGTTCAAAGTCTGAAGTTTCATCTAAGTATCTTTGCAACTCCTTGCTCAGTGGGGTTCCTGCTTCTCCCTCTGATTGTGCTCTCTCTCTCGCTCCTTCTCTCTGACAAATAAATAAATAAATCTTTAAGTATCTTAGCCAGACATAGATGAGACTTGAGATATGATTCATTCTGAGGCAACATTCGTCATGCTATAAACTTGTGAAACCAGACAAGTTATGCATGTGTATACACACACACACACACACACACATATATATTTAGTATAGTCAACAACTAATGTTACATTAGTTTTAGGTGTACAATTTAGCAGTGTATACATTATGCTATGTTCACCCACAAGTAGAGCTACCATCTCTCTCATTACATTGCTATTACAATATCATTGACTGCATTACTTATGCTCTGCTTTTTATTCCAATAACTTACTCATTCCATAACTGGAGGCCTGTATCTCTCTGTCCCTTCATCCATTTTGCCTAAACCCCTGCCCTTCTCCCCTGTGGCAACCATCAATTTGTTCTCTGTATTTATAGTTCTGATTCTGCTTTTTGTCTACTCATTTTTTTTAGATTTCATTTATGAGTGGAATAATATATTTGTCTTTCTCAGTCTGACTTATTTCACTCAGCATAAAGCCTTGTAGATCCATCTATATTGTCTCAAATGGCACAATCTGATCCTTTTTATGGCTATGTAATATTCCATCATGTATGTGTACCACATATTTCTTATCATTTGTCTACCAATGGACACTTAGGTTGCTTCTTTGTCTTGGCTATTGTAAATAATGCTGCAGTAAACATAGGGGTGCATATATCTTTTCAAATTAGTGTTTTTGTTTTCCCAGGGTAAATAGTCAATAGTGGAATTATTGGATCATATGGTATTTCTACTTTAATACTTAGAAGAGCCTCCTTGCTGTTTTCCAGAGTGGCTCTACTAATTTACATACCCATCAGCAGTGCACAAGTATTTTTTTCCATATCCTTGCTGATACTTGTTTCTTATATTCTTGTTTTGGCCATTCTAACAGTCATGAGAAGATATCTCATTGTGGTTTTGATTTTCATTTATCTGATGATTAGTGACATCTTTCCATGTGTCTGTTGGCCATCTGTATGTCTTCTTAGGAAAAATGCTTATTTAAGTTCCCTGTCCATTTTTAAATCGGGTTTTTTGTTTGTTTGGTTGGTTGGGTTTGTTTGTTTGTCTGTTTGTTTGTTTTTGATTTTGGGTTGTATCAGTTCTTGATATACTTTGGATCTTAACTCCTTATTGGCTGTATCATTTGCAAATATCTTCTCTCATGCAGTAGTTTGTCTTTTGTTTTATTGATGGGTTTCCTTTGCTGTGCAAAAGCTTTTTATTTTGATACAGTCCCAATAGTTTATTTTACTTCTGTTTCCCTTTCCATAGGAGATACATGTAGATGAATGTTTCTATGGCTGAAATTACTGCTTGAATTCTCTTCTGCGATTTCAGGTCTCACTTTTAGGTCTTTCATCCATTTTGAGTTTATTTTTGTGTATGGTTTTAGGAAATTGCCCAGATTTACTCTTTTACATGCAGCTGTTTAGCTCCATTATATCTTTTTTTTTAATTGAAGTATAAGGAACATACAATGTTATATTAGTTTCCAGTGTACAATAGAATGATTCAACAGTTCTGTACCTTATTCAATACTCTCTGTGATAAGTATACTTTTTTCCATTTTATTTCTTTTCAATGTTCCAGCATTGTTTATGCACCATACCCAATGCTCCATGAAATACATGCCCTCCATAATACCCACCACCATGTTCATCCAAACTCCCACCCCCGCCCCTCCAAAATCCTCAGTTTGTTTCTAAGAGTCCACAGTCTCACATGGTTTGTCTCCCCCTAAAATCTTAAGACTTGAGAATAATCCTCTTTGAAGTTCTGCCTCCAGGCCCACTGGGATGGTAACATCACTTCCTTGGCTCTGCAGGTTGGCCTTCCCACTGAAGCTGTTTGCAAGGGCCCCTGCCTCTGTGCCCTGGAGAGGCCCCACCCCTTCAGTTTTCTACAAAATTAGCCCCACTGCTTCAGGACAGGGTCATCTTGGCTTTCTGGAAACCTGAGATGGGACCCCAACCTTTACAACTTAAGAGGGGGAAACGACTTTGCTCCCTGAATCTGTGGTGGGAGTGTCAGCCCTGACCATCTCTGAATTGCCTTTGGAATCATTTTTCACTTTCCTTGAAGAGCAGCATATACTTTAAACAACCAAAATTTACTTTTTCACAGTTCTGGAGTCTGGAAGCCTGAGATCCGGGAACTAGTGTGGTTAAGATCTGGTAAGAACCCGCTTCCTGGCTTGCAAATAGCCTCCTTCTCTGTATGTTCTCACATAACAGAGATCTCTTTCTCTTCCTGTACTTATAAGGCCATATAGGGTCCCACTGTTATGATCTTATTTAACCTTAATTACCTCCTAAAGGCCCTATTTCCAGGTATAATCACATTGGGAGTGAGTTCTTAAACAGGAGTTTTGGCAGGACACAGTTCAGCCCATAGCATCCCTCTTTAAGATCCTCACTTTGGAATTTCAGCATATACTCTTTTTTTTTTTTTTTCCCTGCTTAGAACACTAGTTTTCCTATGCTTTGTACAGCCAAGTTTATGTGTCTCTTTCCTCTTCTGACAATTTATCCTTGGCCCCTTCAGTGTAAGGAACATTACCTGCTACCCCATTAGTCAATCTCTATGAATTTACTGTGTGTTTTCTTCAGAGCACTCATTATAATAAAATTGGTTTCCTGTTTGCTTCAGTTTTAGTTTTCTCTTCCCATGTTATGAGGGATGAAACTTCATTTACCATTATTATGTTTGGCATCATACTTGGTACATAATTGACTTCAATTTTTATTAAAGTTATTAATGAATGATTTAAAAAACTTGAGTACATATTTCACATTGCAATCATGTTAGAGTAATCTTTTAATAAACCTGTTGGATACCACATTCCCAGGTGCTAATGGTCTTTCTGTTATGATGAGTCACCTTCAGAAGTAAGTGAAAACATGGTAGGTGCGTGCTTAGATTCCTTCACATCTGGATTAATCTTATCACTGTAGAGAACACCTATGTAAACTTAGCCTTATCTTTTTCTTTTTTTCTTCTTGAGTTCTTAGTGAAGGTTTCACCTTACTATTTTTTTTAAAAAAATCAAATAATTTTTAAGATTTGAATGTGGCTGGCACACAAAGTTATGTTAATTTCAGGTGTACAACATAGTGATTGAATTTCTCTATCCATTATGCTATGCTCACGGCAAGTATGCTACCATCTATCACCATACAATGCTATCACAGTATCAGTACCTATATTCACTATGCTATGCCCTTTATTTCTATGACTTATTCATTTAGTGACTAGAAGCCTGTATCTCCCCTTTACCCATGTTGTCCATCCCCATCCCTCCATTCTGATAACCAGTAGTTTGTTCTCTATATTTATGGTTTTGATTCTGCTCTTTGATGGTTTATTCATTTGTTCTTTTAGATTCCATGTATGAGTGAAATCATATGGTACTTATCTTTCACAGTCTGACTCATCTTACTTAGTATAATACCCTCTAGGTCCATCCATATTGTCATGAAAGGCAAAACCATCCTTTTTAATGACTGTGTAACATTCTATCATGTGTGTATGGGTGCACACATATGCATGTATATATGTGTATGTATATATACATATATGCACACCTACACCCCCCACATTATCTTTATCCATTTACCTATAGTTTAGCCTTGTCTTTTAAGTATACAAATGCATTGGTAGTATTTAGTTTGCTGCTGAAGATAAGATACCCATTTAAGTTACTTAACTTTGTAATAGGAGATGGTTTACAGGGGATTTGATAGTGAAATGATAGTAGTCCATCTTGATTCTTGATCTGATATTTCAAAATTGCTAACTAAAGAGTCTTTATCCATCAAGATGTTCATTTTTAAGTAACAGAAAATAAATTATGAAGAAATAGGGCCTTAAACCATAAGCTGTTTTATTGTTTCTATAATAACAGAAGCATGAGGTCTTACGGTTTTGGCCTCACTGTGTAATAGCATAATAATGAACAGCTCTTTCTTTCTTTCTGTGTCACTTATTTTAATATGTTGGCTTTTTACTTCTGGGTTTGTCACTGTTTGGTTACAAGATGGCTGTCATAGCTTCTGGGATCAAATCTATGTTAAGGAAAGAAGAAAGAGATGACACCAACAGGTTTCTTCTTACATGTGTTTTCAGATACAGTGAGGATAAAAAGACTTTCACCAAAACTTTACAGATTTTTACTTAAGTTTCATTGACTGTGCTGGGTCACATCACCACATTAGCTACAAAACTTGAAAAAGAGAGGAAGATATGGACAAAATATAATTTATCTTGACAGGCTAAAACAAATAAGGATTCAGCTCCTGGAGAGGACTACCTCTCCTGGGAGAAAGACTTTCTTCTCCTATTATCACAAAATTGGGGTTCTAATGGGGAGGAAGCAGGGAAGAAATAATGAAGGATTCTTTACCAGCTAAGAACCCTGTTATTTCATAGATTAAGAAAAAATAGTAGCAAATATTCAAAACTAACAGAAAATAATCATGTTTTTGGTAAAAAATTTAAAGAACAAATGATTCACAGTTAACATATAGATGGACATTTTGGGGGAGTGAACATTTGAGTGGAAAACTTTAGCAGGACTGAACAGCCAAACAATTTAAAGAAATTTGTATTATTTTAATTTATTTCTAATATTAAATACATTTAGCATTTATTTTATACCACATGTAGTCACTGTTTGCGTTTGAGTTGAGATCTTAGTATTCTATTTTGCATATATACCATAATTTGTTTATCTATTAATCTGTGTTGGACCATTGGATTGATTCCACCTATTGACTGCTGTGAGTACTGCTAATGAATGTGGATATACAAATTTACCTTTGAATCTCTTTTGACTATATACAGAAATAAAATTGCTGCATTGTATGGTAGTTCTGTCTTCAAACTTTTTTCCAGTAAGGATTAACTAGAGAAACACATATTGAATAACTTGTTGTTTTTAAAAATATTTTATTTATTCATTTGAGCGAGAGAGAGAGAAAATGAGTAGGGGGAAGGTGAGAGGGAGAGGGAGAAGCAGGCTCCCACTGAGTAGGGAGCCCTATGTGGGTCTCAATCCCAGGAACCTGGAATCCTGACCCAAGCTGATACTTAACCAGCTGAGCCATCCAGGTGCCCCTGAATAGCTCGTTATTTAAAATGGTTTTAATAAGTTCAGGGTAAATATTCTATCTTTAATTTTTTGAGGAGTTACTATACTGTTTTCCATAGTGGCTGTACCATTATACATTACCACCAAGAATGCACAAGGGTTCTAATTTCTCTATATTGTCAACAGCATGCTGATCTTTGCTTTGTCTAAAAATTTGCTTTATTTTACTTTTTTTTGTCACCATCCTAGTGGGTAGGAGGTGGAATCTTATTGTGATCATGATTGGCATGTTTCTGATAATCAACAATGTTAAGCATCTTTTCCTGTGCTTGTTAGATATTTGTATATTTTCTTTGTAGATATTTTTAATGTATAACTTCAAGTCTTTTGCCCATTTTTAAATTGGATTGTTTGCTTTTTTGTAGTTGAGTTATAAGAATTCTTTTTTTTTTAAAGATTTTTAAATTTTATTTATTTGACAGAGATCACAAGTAGGCAGAGAGGCAGGCAGAGAGAGAGAGAGGAGGAGGAAGCAGGCTCTCCGCTGAGCAGAAAACCCGATGCGGGGCTCGACCCCAGGACCATGGGATCATGACCTGAGCCAAAGGCAGGGGCTTTAATCCACTGATTAATCCACCCAGGCACCTCGTGAGTTACAAGAATTCTTGATATAGTCTAATATAAACCAGTTATCAGATACACGAATAGCAAATATTTTCTCTTATTCTGTGGGTTGCCTTTTGGCTCTATTGTTTGTGTCCTTTGATGCACAGAAATTTTCAATTTTGATAGTCCAATTTTTTTCTTTTGTTATCTCTGCTTTTGATGTCATATCTGAGAAATCTAATATCATAAAACTTCCCCCTATGTTTTCTTCTGAGAGTTTCACAGTTTTAGCTCCTAGATTTAGATCTGTGATGCATTTTGACCTACTTTTTTTTTTTTCCATTTTATTTATTTTTTCAGCGTAACAGTATTCATTCTTTTTGCACAACACCCAGTGCTCCATGCAAAACGTGCCCTCCCCATTACCCACCACCTGTTCCCCCAACCTCCCACCCCTGACCCTTCAAAACCCTCAGGTTGTTTTTCAGAGTCCATAGTCTCTTATGGTTCGCCTCCCCTCCCCAATGTCCATAGCCCGCTACCTACTTTTTGTATGTGATATAAGGTAAAGGTCCAGCTTCATTCTTTTTCATGTGAACTTGAGTATACATCTTTTTAATACCTGGTAAATAAATAGAAAATATATAGAAAACGTTTTTTTAAAGATTTATTTATTTGAGAGAGAGTGTGTGCATATAAGTTGTGGGGTGCACTGAGTGAGAGAATCTTCAAGCAGATTCCATGCTAAGCAGAGACCCGAATGCAGAGCTTGATCCCATGACCCATGAAAGCATGACCTGAACCTAAACCAAGAGCCAGATGCTCAAATGACTGAGCCACCTATAGAAAAAGACTTTTGACTGTAGTTTAAAATATGATGGTTGTCTTCACACTTGTACGATTATCTGAGTTGCAAGTTGAACTAACAACTTCTTTGTAGAATATGATGTTTATTTAAAAAAAATGACTGACAGGAAGATTTTCATTATTCAGACTAAGGTATTGGCAGAATTTTTTTTGAAAACATGAAGGGATCTTGTCAGTTGAATGTAGAAAATTGTAGCAACAATGTTTTGTCAATGATAAAATTAAAAGTTTGATGTGAAAATAAGAACTTTTGAGAAATTTAAATATCTGTCATCTGTGAATGTGACAGCTTCCCAGTTTAACTTCTCTGCTGAGATTGGTAGTGATATTAACAAATGTGGTTTATGATATTGTACTATGAAGTATGTTAACACTTGGAAGATCTCTGTAACTCAATAAAGCAGTATTTTCTTATTTATTTATTTATTTATTTATTTTTTGTTTATTTTCAGCATAACAGTGTTCATTGTTTTTGCACCACACCCAGTGCTCCATGCAATACGTGCCCTCCCTATTACCCACCACCTGGTTCCTCAACCTCCCACCCCCCTGCCCCTTCAAAACCCTCTGGTTGTTTTTCAGAGTCCATAGTCTCTCATGGTTCATCTCCCCTTCCAGTTTCCCTCAACTCCCTCTCCTCTCCATCTCCCCATGTCCTCCGTGTTCTTTGTTATGCTCCACAAATAAGTGAGACCATATGATACTTGACTCTCTCTGCTTGACTTATTTCGCTCAGCATAATCTCTTCCAGTCCCATCTATGTTGCTACAAAAGTTGAGTATTCATTCTTTCTGATGGAGGCGTAATACTCTATTGTGTATATGGACCACATCTTCCTTACCCATTCATCCGTTGAAGGGCATCTTGGCTCTTTCCACAGTTTGGCGACCGTGGCCATTGCTGCAATAAACATTGGAGTACAGATGGCTTCTCTTTTCACTACATCTGTATCCTTGGGGTAAATACCCAGCAGTGCGATTGCAGGGTCATAGGGAAGCTCTATTCTTAATTTCTTGAGGAATCTCCACACTGTTCTCCAAAGTGGCTGCACCAACTTGCATTCCCACCAACAGTGTAAGAGGGTTCCCCTTTCTCCACATCCTCTCCAACACACGTTGTTTCCTGTCTTGCTAATTTTGGCCATTCTAACTGGTGTCAGGTGGTGTCTCAATGTAGTTTTAATTTGAATCTCCCTGATGGCTAGTGATGATGAACATTTTTTCATGTGTCTGATAGCCATTTGTATGTCTTTGTTAGAGAAGTGTCTGTTCATATCTTCTGCCCATTTTTTGATATGATTATCTGTTTTGTGTGTGTTAAGTTTGAGGAGTTCTTTATAGATCCTGGATATCAACCTTTTGTCTGTACTGTCATTTGCAAATATCTTATCCCATTCCGTGGGTTGCCTTTAAAGCAGTATTTTCTAAATGACCAACATTTATGTAGTGTTACAAAATCATACCTGAATAGAAGACCCATTTAAAGAGCATATTAGACCAATAGATTTTAAGTAGCAAAGTATAAAAACTCAGCAATAGAGGCTCAGATTCCACGTTGCAATTAATCTTTAAGAACTATCATTTGTTGAATTTTGGTTTAGTATCAAAGAAGAGCTATAATTGTCTTTAAAGACCAATGAAATGCTTCTCCCACTTACAACTACATTACCTAGGTGAAGCTGGATTTTCATCACACGCTTAAATAACATATTACAGCAGTTTGAGAGCAAAAGCATGTATGAGAGTCTAGCCATATTGCATTAAACAGCACATTAAAGAGATCTGAGAAAATAAAAACAATGACAGTGAGGTGTCAATGCTTCTGTGCCTTCTAGTGGACAGAGACAGGAAATATATATATGTGTATAATACTCTTACATGGAGATATCTGACCAGTATGCATCTATAATATTTCTATTTGTGTCACTGCTATTGTCTGAATGTCTGTGTCCCTCAAAATTCACATGTTGGAATCCTAACAGCCAAAGTGATAGTGTTAATTAGAAGGTAGAGTCTTTGGGAAGTGATTAGATCATGAAAATGGAGCCCTTGTGAATGTAATTATGGCTCTCACAAAGAGAGCCCACAGAGTCCCTAGCCCTTCTGTTTTGTGAATATGTAAAAGTCTATGGCCCAGAAGAGGCCTTCACCAAACCATGCTGGCACCCTGATCTTGACTTCCAGACCCTGGAACTATGCGAAATACATTTCTGTTGTTTATAAGATACCTAGTCTTTGATTTTTTTTGTTTTAATAGCCAGAATGGACTAAGACAGTCAGTAGTATGTGTGCATTATAAAATTATGAGTTATAGTAGTATTTACCATTCTACTCCAGTACCTCAGAGCTTTTTCCAGCTTTCACTCTTTCCATGTTTATAAATATCTTGTCTGCTAATGAGAACCTTGACTTCCTTCATCCTCAATACTTTTATTTATTTGCTGAATGTAAGCTATCTCTTAACCACACTAGCTAGGTTCTTTCTATAACCTTGTCTGCCATGCAAGTTCAATGAATCTCTCTCAAAGAGTTTTCCCCTGGTGAGAGAAATAGGCAATAAACAAGCAAAGAAAATAAACTTTCTGATAGTTACAAGTATGGTGAAAATAAAAGACTGTAATAAAAAGTAGAAATGCTTCATAGGTGATTAAGAAAGTCTTTTCTGGTGGATGATTTTGGCCTTGAGTTTTGAGAAGGAGCCAACTTTATGAATATTGTGGGTCCTATCATTGGACAGGTGTTCTCAGTGAAGGGATGAAATTAACAGACAAGAGTGAGGCAGAAAGTTTGGTGGTTACATCAGATAGGAAGAAAACTTGACTAAGTAGCTTCATAAAACCCAAGTTTAGTTTTTGACATGACAAGAAGATTGTTGTACAGATTTTGGTGGCCTTATATTATTCTTTGGGATTCTCTTGAGCAGTAGTATTTTGGACTGGCCTAGGAGAGTCAGTTGTTAAATTTTCAGAAATTTGTGAACTGGTTGTGAAACAGGAATTATTATTATTGTAATTTTTTTCAGTATTTAAATTTATTTATTTTTTTAACATAACAGTATTCATTGTTTTTGCACAACACCCAGTGCTCCATGCAATACGTGCCTCCTTATTACCCACCACCTGTTCCCCCAACGTCCCACCCCTGACCATTCAAAACCCACAGAGGCTGGCGAGGATGCGGAGAAAGGGGAACCCTCCTACGCTGTTGGTGGGAATGCAAGCTGGTGCAACCACTCTGGAAAACAGCATGGAGGTTCCTCAAAATGTTGAAAATAGAACTACCCTATGACCCAGCAATTGCTCTACTGGGTATTTACCCTGAAGATACAAACGCAGTGATCCAAAGGGGCACATGTACCCGAATGTTTATAGCAGCAATGTCTACAATAGCCAAACTATGGAAAGAACCTAGATGTCCATCAACAGATGAATGGATAAAGAAGAGGTGGTATATATACACAATGGAATACTATGCAGCCATCAAAAGAAATGAAATCTTGCCATTTGTGACGACGTGGATGGAACTAGAGGGTATCATGCTTAGTGAAATAAGTCAATCGGAGAAAGACAACTATCATATGATCTCCCTGATATTGTAATTTTTAAAGATTTTATTGATTTATTTGAGAGAGAGAGAGAGTGAGAGAGAGCATAGTTGAAGAGGAGAGGGAGATGTATGTTCCCTGCTGAGCAGGGAGCCTAACATGGGGCTTGATCCCAGGACTCCAGGATTATGACCTGAGCCATAGGCAGATGCTTAAAGAACTGAGCCACTTAGGCACCCCGAAATAGGAATTATTAAAAATTAAATTTTATAAACAATGAAATTATTTTTAAAAGGTAACAAATACTCAAAACTCACCCCACTCTAATTATTTTACTGTATTTCACTATTATCAATGCACTTAAAGTTATTTATAACTATTGTGTGTGGTGGAAATACTGTATAATGGTGTGCTTGTTGCACACATTTTCTTAACTTGATGTTAAATGATGTTACATTGTTGGCTTTAAATAGAATAGGGTGGTGGTACACCAAGGAAATTAGCAAATGCTGCATATAAGGCTCCCTCTACCCCATCCTCCTTATGCCACAGAAAAACAACTTGTTAAGTATTTCATAGCACATGATTTTTCCTGAGACCTTTTCTTTATGGTGGCAACATGTCTGCAGCAGCTCCAGTTCGGATTTCCAAAGACCAAAGAAAAAGTGAAGTGTTGAAACAGGAGTGGGATGAGAAAGAAAAAGAGGATGGTGGTGGGGAGATAGGGAAAGGTGGCTCATAAATTAGAAAAGCTAATAGTGAAAGTGTAAGGGGGCTACTTCCAGCTGTATGGTGTTAGGGATAAGGGGCTGTAAATTGTGGGGTGGCTATGTCACTCAGGAGCCCCAGTGTTTGAAGAATGCTGAGGACTTTTTGACTAAACATGGGGATTAAGGAAATAATGGTAAAATAATGGAGATGGAGAGGTAAGACACATGTGATTAGAAATCAGATGATTTTTTTGTAACCTGACTTCCCACTTAATGTGTGATGGATCTTTTCATGTTGTTAATTATTCTTCTACAACACAATTTCTAAGACTTCAGAGTATTCCATTATTGAATTCGTTCCCTAAAGGAAATTCAATTAATGGCTTTGAATATCTTAATATTATTTAGTGTTCATTGTTTGCCACTCATGGTCAACAACCCAGGCTATGTTTACTTGTATTTCATGAGAAAAGGAAAGGTACAGGAGATAATCTGGTTAAATGTAGAAATTGAAAGTATTGTCAGGGGAAAACTTACATTTTCCTGTTTTGATTATTGTATTAACTTGGTGAAGTATAAGGAAAAAATTAAGAAATAAAAACCAATTTTGACACCTTAGCCTTAAGCTTCTACACGAAAATAAAAGAAAAATAATGCTCATATATCAAGGGAAATAGGTTACAAGCTGAAGCATGCAAACCTCTTCACACAATCAAATGTACTGCCAAAAAGGAATTAATGGTATTCTACTTATTTTCATTGAAATAACGTTAGAAACTCCAGCTCTGGTAAAAATTTAGCAAACTGAATGTCCAATTGAATTAATTGAACTTCCCTGGGAAGGAGAATTCTAGTTATTGCTTTTCTATTTTTCCAAACTTATTGCTATTAAATTACAATAGGCACTTACAGCCTGTGAAAGCATTGGCTATGGCACTAGAGTTCCCTAGGCTGCTCCATTCCCAGATGAACTTCCTGTGAGGAAAAGTCCCTGATTTAGATACATTTCGAGTTGGAGACTCCATCAAATTTAGAGCTTTTAGCTTCCAAAGGAGAATAAAAATAAAGAAAGGTTTTAATGTGGGAACTATGAAACCTTTTTTGTTTCAGAGTATATTTTCCCCTTTCTCTGTAAGATTCATTTAAGAATTAAGTGCTGTCAAACCTGTCAGGGGAGCAAAGATGATTTGTAGCCTTAAAGAAGACTGAACTCAGAAATCAAAATGAAAGGGAATGTGCTAATCTCTTTCCATTGAGGAAGAGTGCAATTTAAATTAAGGAAACAGCACCCCCCCACACATACACATCCTGACTGTTCAATGAGATATCAAAATAGGGCAGATTCTTTGTATCAGACAGAAAATGTGCTGGAGTCAAGATTTTCTTCCCTGTTGTCACCAACAAGTAGCCTGAAATAAATATTCTAAGTTAAAAAGAAAGTTGGGGCGCCTGGGTGGCTCAGTGGGTTAAGCCGCTGCCTTCGGCTCAGGTCATGACCTCAGGGTCCTGGGATCGAGTCCCGCATTGGGCTCTCTGCTCAGCAGGGAGCCTGCTTCCCTCTCTCTCTGCCTGCCTCTCTATCTACTTGTGATCTCTCTCTGTCAAATAAATAAATAAAATCTTTAAAAAAAATAAATAAATAAAAAGAAAGTTGACTGATAGCTCCTGTTTGCCTTTCAAATTATCATTTCATTTTTATTTCTTATAGTTCAGCATTTTCATTCAGAACAGCTATATTTCTGGTCAGAAAGGGAAACTGAAAGTGGAATCATATAGTAAAAGAATGATAGAGAAAGTTCTTCGGTATATATCATTCCAAGTGCCAGAATTACAGATGATGTGTTAACCTGTGACATGCTATTCTGTTCTTACATTTTTTGATAAGTCAGGAATTCGAAGTGTAAAAAGCATAGATATTGTTTCCTGAGAGAGCTTTTTTCCATCTAACATTGCACTCCAAAGAACATGAGGAACTCCAGAAGCTGCTCCGTTTTTGAAAAGCATCTTGACATTTCTCTTAAAAGATTGGCTACATTTTGAATTCCTTACATGACTTCTCCAAATAATTTATTGGATGCTTATAATGTGTCAGCTATTCCTCCAAGCTCTTTATTTGCATTGTCTCGTTTAATCTTCACAATAACCTTACGAGATAGTAATATTAACTCCTTTTTATAGATGACAAAATTGGGACTTGGAGAGATTTAGTAATGCTACACAGCCAAAAAGCAGTGGAATTACAGGAGAGCACAATCTTTTAATCATTACCTTTGTTTCCTAACACAAAACTTATAGGCGAAATAAGAGTAAAACAAAACAAAACAAGACACCTGTACCACAATAAGTAGAACATTTCTTTTTACCCCTTGCCTTCTGAGCCCTTTGTTCTTAACTTGGTATGGAGAGGCAGAGGTGAGGATCGTGAGCCAGGCATCCATGCTACGGGTGTATGTGTTCCAGAGGCAGACTAGAGAGGATGTAAAGCCGATGTAGAAAGGAAAATGAGGAGGAAAACTAGGAAAAATAATAAACTGCATGAATTTTGATGACCATAGCATTTAAAAACTCTCTACAGACAATTTTCAAAATGCTTGTATCCTGGAGGTATTTTCTGTGGATGCTGGTAGCTAAATGTTTCAAAACCACTCATCATTCATTTCTATGTTCCCAAAACCCTACCCTAGAAATCCTTCTGTTAAGAAATGAGAGGACTCCAGCTAGTTTTGACTTCCTATAACCTTAGAAGTTATGTATTTTGAACTTTTTTTTTAAGATTTTATTTTCTTGAGAGAGAGAGAGAGAGAGCGCACATGAGTAGGAGTAGGGACAGAGGGAGCAGGAGAAGCAGACTCCCCACTGAGCAGGGAGCTCAATGTGAGGTTTGATCTCGGTACGCTGGGATCAGGACCTGAGCTGAAGGCAGACGCTTAACTGACTAAGCCACCCAGGCACCCATATTTTGAACTGGTTTAATAAGAGACAAACATAATCCATATTTTTAATGATATTTTGTGTGCCAGAGTATATACATAGAAATAAATCTTTAAATTCTAAGACAGACTAGATATCTACCACTTTTCTGATGAGGAAGAATGGGCCATAGAAGCAAATCAGTGTAAGATGACCTGAGAATATGGATATAGAATGTAGCAGATGAATCCGAAGTTCTGACCTGGCTGGAGATTGTTGTTGTAAAAGTATACATGGTAATTTTTTGTGAAACATCCTCTAGCAGTATATTAATCAGGTGTTTGGTAGCATCTTGCGCTCCAAAATACTGCCATGTTGTTTTATTTTTTTGTTGAATTGTCTAAGTTTTTAAATATTTAGTCTATTCTATTTTTTACATTTACATATGAATTTCCTCATAGGAACTAAAGGTTTCTTTACCAATGTAAGCAGTAAAATGATAGATCACTCATATTTACTGTGGGAACTATGTTAGAAGTGGAATTATATATACATATAAATTAAGTTAAAGAAGCCCGAAAAGTAAAATTCACAGTAGAAAAACTCATTATTTTTATTGCTTAATTAAATGGTTCATAATAGATATCAGGCTTCTAAAGGAATAATGGACTTCTACAAGGAAAGGTGATGAAGAAATAAGAGGGAAGTTTACCAGTAGGAAAGGAGACTATTAGTTCTCTCAGCCTATGTAATGATTTCTCATTGCTTAGGTAGATGCAGTTAGTAGGAAAGAATTTCAGTGATGTGGACTCCCCTGTTGGATATGTTCTGGAGTCTTGTGTCCCATGAAGCCAGGAAGTGGATAAGTAACTATTTTATGAAATCAGTAATGAAATAGTTATGAACATTCAGAAAAAAATTGACTCAAATGTCCACAATATAAAAAAGTAGTTATTTTTTTTTACTGTTAATCTTTGTGAAAAGTTTTTTCCAACCCAATGCTATACTTCCGCATATACTTCTACTATAATTCTGCAATATCATAGTTTTCTACTTTATGCAGTGTCCAGAAGATTTTTTTTTAAAGATTTTATTTATTTATTTGACACACACAGAAACAGAGAGAGAGGACACAAGCAGGAGGAGCAGCAGAGGGAGAAGAAGAAGCAGGCTCTCCGCTGAGCAGGGAGCCCAAAAGGGGACTTGATCCCAGGACTCTGAGATCATGACCCAAGTTGAAGGCTGAGCCTTAATTGAATGAGCCACCCAGGTGCCCCTCCAGAAAAATTCTTTAATTGTTGAACCCATTTATTGGCTTGCATGTAGCTACAGATTATAAAAATTTAATAGAGACAGATAAAATATGAAATTTGAAAAAAGTTTGTACAAGCAAAAAACTGAAATTTGCAAATTCCTGAATTTAAAAAATTTAAAAATCCATATTTTTAAAGTGGGGATTTTGAGTAAGTTGTAAACTGTGTTTATGCTTTTGCCACATGATAGAAATATGTTCAAACTGTTTATGCATATCAAGATGTTTGTGAGTGTCTTTGCTAACTATTTGCAGTTTTTAAAGCAAAACTATTATAATTTTAGAGTATTTTGAAAATATGCTATATAGCTAAGTCTTAAAAGACCTCATTTAATGATGGTATTGGCCTAAGTGCTGACATTTTTTTTCTGAAAAATCAGCAACTTTAGAATTAAAAAGACATGATGAAATACTATTATTATGGATATATTATTTGTTAATATGTTGTACTTTAATAGTCTAGTTGAAAGTAAAAATATCTAAAATGGTTGCAGATATGTCATCCTTTAAACAATGTCCCTGCTTTATATTTATTCTATTGAGAATTTGTTTAGAGGTTAGTTAATGAATATAAATGATCAGTCAGATATAATACAGCTGATCTCAATTTATTTAAATCAGTGACTGATACTATAATGTATAGAACCCTGGGAATTCATGTTAGAATAAACGTAGTTGTAATCTAAGTTGAAATCCTGAAGTTTCGTTAAAATTGCATTTAAAATGATCCAAAACTCTTGCTTCATTGTGATGAGATTAAAGGCATACTCATTCCTTGGAGGGTAAATGGGATAACCATCATTGAATTATATCACCCATAACTCATTCCAGGCTTAGGCTGGCTGGCACCTTTCTCCCCTGAAAATGCAAAAGAATGGATTTCTGCTAGGAAGGGGAAACAGGACATGGATGAACAATAAACTATGCCTGTTGGAAAGAATATGAGAAAGAGATGAAAAGTATATGTGCTATTGAGGTTGTAAAGACATTGCCTCAACACCTCTAAAGCTTTTTTCTCTCTCATACACACATACACACACACACACACACACATACACACACACCCCTACCTGCACAATCTTATGCATGTTGTCTATATTCACAAAAGGTGATTTTTTCATATACCTTAAGTAGGTGTATACATCCATTGCTCTTTGCAAACACATTAAGGTGACCAAGTTTGGGATTTATTCAACAGTGGACTAGCTCTGCTTTCCAAGCCTAAAGGAGCTCTTGTCCTTTAATGGTGTTATGACTTATGCAACTCTAAGGTGCCACATAAAGATCTCATTTTATACTCCACTGTTAGAATTGCTATGGTCTGGACACAAAATATTAGCTATTTGGGATTTTTTCCAACTTTATCCCTAGTTTTCCTCAGACTGAAGATAAAGATAGATTACATCTGAGGAAAATATCTCACTTTGCTACTGCATTCATCTGTTCTGATAAGCTCTCACTGGATGTTTTTCACTCCAATCCACTGTCAAAATAGTATCAATTTTATCTCACGCTGCACATACCCGACTTTATTTTACAGGTGGAGTTTTCTCTAGAATAGTTGAACTACTCTTTAGAGTCATACAAGGTAAAATTCCCGACCCATGCTGTCCTGTGCACTTGTGCCTCCATTAGAGACAATCAGGCCGAGCCATAATTTTGACTAATATTGTTGGCTTGAAGACATACAGGTCTACTTTTTCATCCTAACGGACCTGGAAGAAGGGAGAAGAGAAGCAATTTTTGGTTTGATGAGGTACCTAGCTGACACTTAGGCCTAGATTTCTAAAATGTCCTGCAGCTAAATTCAGAAGAAATGGAGTTGATTTTTGGTAGGTCCCGCTGCCTTTTGAATGGCACTTTATCCACTGCTATTGGTTTTGATAGGGCTATTATATAACCTGTTATTATTAAGTTCTATAACCTTGGGCAGTCAGTGATTGTGAACTTTCTCTTGATAACTGGTTCAGATGCTTTTTACTATTTTGGTTCTGGGACAGACTCAGGATAATACTATTCATAAGGTTCTGCTTTATCAATTTGGGCTAATTGCTTTGAATTGCAATTAAAATTTATTTGGACATGAGAGAGGCTTGTACATTCCTAAATGTCCAGCTAAGGCCATTTATTAATGGTTAAAATGTCATAGGATGCCAAGAGCAAACAAGAATAAGATGAATACCTCCTCTCCTGGTAACATTTTCTTCACCTTCCTGTCCTATCATATAGATTAATGTGTTGTTTTGGGAAAGGGCTGAAATTGGATAATACTCTGAAAGGCTGAGTTGAGGATAAAAGGGTTTGTTGGAACCCATACGTCTTCATAAAAAATGTTGACTTTTGAGACAGGCTGAGGTGCAGCATTGTCTGTTTGGCAGATGGCTCATAGGCTGCAGGAGGACAATAAAATCTCCAAGGTTACTCCAATCCAGATTGATCTTTGCTTTCATTTAAGTTGCCTTAGAATCACAAGTACACAGGCAGTTGTGACAGAGGAATCACAGTGTGATATGGAAAATAGAGCTGAAGCAAAAACCAGCTTAGCTACAAATTAAAGCAAATAATATAAATACTGAGCAGAAAACATCTACAATTTCTTTTGTCTTCTTAGTGAAGAGTTTGGAGTCAGTAGGAAATGAGATAAGATCTCAATACATGAGGGTAGCCTGATGAAGTTTGTTACAACTGAATTATAAAGTGACAGCTAGATGGAAAAGTTGGCAACATATGGAATAATGGCAAAATAATCTGGATTAAATGGAGAAAGTCAAGTGGGAATAATAACAAATGAAGAAACAAAGAAGGCAAAAGCTGGCCTGGGTGAAGCTCAGAGGGGAAATTGTACTTCCATTTTGTGCTGCAAAATTTCAAAGAACAAATAGAATAAATGTTCAGGGCTGAAGCATACAATTCTAAAAAGGGTCGTTGGCTAAAAGTGACTGGATGTCAATCTATTACTTTATTTTATTTTTAAAATTTATTTATTTACTTATTTTTGCTATCATTTTTTTAAAAGATTTTATTTATTTATTTGACAGAGCGAGATCATCAGCAGGCAGAAAGGCAAGCAGAGAGAGAGGGGGAAGCAGACTCCCCGCTGAGCAGAGATCCTGATGTGGGGCTCGATCCCAGGACCCCGAGATCACCACCTGAGCTGAAGGCAGAATATTTAACCCACTGAGCCACCCAGTCACCCCTACTATCTATCATTTTAGAAAGCATGAGAAGTAAAACTATTTCAACCAGAGTTCTAAATGTTGTGGGAGAAAGGAGAATTAACCAAAATAAGGACATTTTGATGGAGGAAGGAAAATGCTAAAGAAAAAAAAACTAGTCTATAAGAGAAATCTGGATGCATAGGACAGTTCATTGAGAATCTAATAGTGTTAGTATAGCATTGCTTATGAGTTGGTTTGGATGCCTTTAGCTATAACTAATATAAAAACTAATTTCAACTGACTTTCAAAATTAGAGCCCTTATTGCCTCACAAAATTGGTAGTCCAGTGTTAGGTGTTCAGTAACATAACTCAGTTTTACCTCTTAGATATTCTTAAATCTTTAAGAGAGAGGCAAGATGGACTTAGTGAATATAGCTTTGTATTCATGCATAGCCAGCCCACAGGGAAAAAAACAAAACAAAACTATTATCTCCTGAGATCAAGGCATGGTATCTAAGAAGTTTCCAGAGAACAAAAACAACAAACTTCCTTTCAGGTCTCATTGGACACCATTGCCCCACATAAACTCCAAAAATGGGTGCAGGATGGGATTAATACAAAATCAACCAGATCTACCCTAGAGCTGAATTCCCTGGACTTACATGTGAGGGACAATAAATAAACAAGTTTGTATTCACTTGGAGCAGTTAGATTCTATTGTGATGATAGACAGCTCTAAAATCTCAGAAACTTAAAGCAACAGGTATTTCTCATTTGCTATCTCTATCATTTTGGTGTCCTCAATCAGAGTCAGGTTAAAGGAACATTTGGAACAGTCTAAAGTGAGCTACTTTGGCTTAAGCTATTTTAAAACGAATTTAGAACATTTCCATCAAACCCTCTTGAGGGGCGCTTGGGTGACTCAGTCGGTTAAGCGACTGCCTTCACTCAGGTCATGATCCCTGGATCCTGGGATTGATTCCCACGTTGCACTAGCTGCTCAGCGGAGAGCCTGCTTCTCCATGTCCTTCTGCCTGCTACTCTGCCTACTTGTGCTATCTCTCTGTTAAATAAATAAATAACATCTTTAAAAAACCAAACAAACCCTCTTGACCTTTTGTAGTATATGTTTACCTCTACTCCTTGTCCTGTGCAACAAACTGATTTGTTTTTATTACTATAGATCAATTTAATTTTTCTTAAATTTTATATAAATGAAATAGAAATTTTTTTATTTACCTTTGAGTAATTTTCTGCTTTTGCCTATTTTGAATAAAGCTGTTAAGGACATTTGCATACAAGTCTTGTATGGACATGTGCTTTCTTTTCTCATATATAAATATTACATAAATATTATAATTTTGTTTTAAACATTCATATGTATCTAAAGGAAATTAGAAGTAAAATACTTTAATGCTTACTCAGATATTTACAATTTATAACACATTTCATCTCTTTCTGATGACCTAAGTATCCCTCAGGTATTATTTAACTTTATCATAAAGAATATCCTAAATTTCGGGAGCGCCTGGGTGGCTCAGTGGGTTAAAGCCTCTGCCTGTCGCTCAGGTCATGATCCCGGGGTCCTGGGATCAAGCCCCGCATCGGGCTCTCTGCTTGGCAGGGAGCCTGCTTCCTCCTCCTCTCTCTCTCTCTCTGCCTGCCTGCCTCTCTCCCTACTTGTGATCTCTATCTGTCAAATAAATAAATAAAATCTTTAAAAAAAAAAAAAAAGAAAAGAATATCCTAAAGTTCATTCTGTTTACTTTTTCTTTTTTCCTCCCTCCCTTCCTTTTCCTTCCTTCCTTCTTTCTTTCTTCTCCCTCTCTCTCTCTTTATTTTGGTGAAGTTTGTTAGAGATAGGTTTTAATTTTATTTTACTGGGAGATATATTTATTTGTCTTTGATTCATTAAGGAGATTTTTGATGGGTATGGATTCCTGGAGTTTCAGATTTAAGATTTTATTCCACTGCTTTCTAGTTTCCCTAGTTTATGCTGAAAGTCCATAATAATTCACATCTTCAATTCCCTGAAGTGTTAATCTCTTTGACTGCTTTCAAGATTTTTTTTTTCAGTTGTTTGACTATAAAGAGCTGAGGTTTGAGTTTCTTTTATGTACATGGTTTGGACTTCTTCAGTAGATTTGTTTTTCACCAAATTTGGGGAATTTTCCACCATTATTTGTTCAACTGTATTTTTCATTCTCACTCTTTTCTCTTCTCTCTTTCTGTGACTCAAATTAAATCCATGTCAGACTTTGCAAATTCTGTCCCTAGTTCCCTGAAGTTCTGTTTATTTTTTCTATTTTTAATTGGATATTTCCTAGTGAGCTATATGCACATTGGAGTATTTTTGCCCCTCTGACATCTCTATTTTATTCTTAACTCATCTATTTATTTTTTAATTTTTAATTTTAGACCCTATATTTTTAGCCATATAATTTGGTCTATTTTTATATTTTCTATTTCTCATTGAAAAATCTCATCTTTCTATTCATTAGAAGTATATATTCCTATGCCCTATTGAATATAGTGGTCATAGTTATAATAGCTGTTTTGAAGATTTTGTATGATGATTTCAACCCTTGGATCATGTCCAGGTTGGCCTCTATCGGTTTTCTTTTTTCTTAAGAATAGGTTACATTCTTTTCTTCATGTTTAAAATAATTTGTAAAATTGTTTCTTTAAAATTGTAATTGCTATTCTGTGGAGACACTGGATTCTGTTATATTTCTTCAAAAATGTGATGTTTTTATCAGAAGATAATTTTCCTGTATTCAATCGGAAAAGTCTATTTTGTTTTTGAAAATCTAGGAGGGCTAAAATTTTTGTTTCTTATTTTAGATTTACATATAAGTTGATTTGAGTTTTGCTGATCATTCATAGATCAAAGATTAGGCAAAGACTTGAATGAAGTTTATTCTTAGAACCTAGAATTGCCCTTATTTGCTTCTCTTTGCTTTTTACTTCTCATTTCCCTTTTACTTCTCATTGTTAATAGTTGCTCTAAGTTCTGTCCTTTAGATTTTCAGGCCAGAAACATTTTGGGCTTTCTCTCAGAATTTTGGCTTCCTTTTGCTTTACCATGACTGGTATACCCTCAGTGTAAAGCCATTAAAATGGGGAGTTATTGAGCTGTAGTCCTTTCTTTTAAGTTTTGACTTTTCAGAAAAATTATCTACTTTGGGACACCTAGGTGGCTCAGTCAGTTAAGCATTTGTCTTTGGTTCAAGTCATGATTTCAGGGTCCTGGAATTGAGCCCATCATTGGGCTCCTTGCTCAGCAGTGAGTCTGTTTCTCCCTCTCTCTCTGCCCCTCCAGCTGCTTGCTCTCTCTCTCTCTCTAATAAATAAATAAAATCTTTAAAAAATTTGCCTGCTTTATTCCATTCGTTAGAGCTTTTAGTTGTTTTTTTTTCTTTTAGTATTTAGCCCAGACTTTATAGTTGTCATCTATCATCTATCTGTCTGTCTATCATCTATCTGTCTGTCTATCATCGATCTATCTATCTATCATCTATCTATCTATCTATCTATCTATCTATCTATCTATCTATCTATCTTTTGGGAGCTTACTCCACTATACCAGAGTAATAAATCTGTTCTTGCCTTTGAGGTTTCTCTTTGAAAATAGAACAAGTGAATTACACTCTATTTCTTTGATTAAATGAAACCATATGGTGATACATATCTCCAAGAGGGCAGGGATTGTAATTCCACAATATAACTCTAGATGAGCAACTCTGAATATTTGTAAATAGTCTTGAAGACTACAGATTACCACATCTCAGAATTATGGGAAGGAGAAGAAGAATGAACACTAAATTATTACTCAAGAGATCCACTTTATGATATGTCCAACAAAATGGTAGATGAAGTGATTTGGCAAAAGGTTAAACAGGGTGGTCAAGGATATTTTAATCTTAAGTGTGAAATATCAATTTTGTACAAATAGAACATATTCATGTACTGTTTGTATAATAAAATCATAAATTTTTAAAGAGATAAATTTGACTACTTGGAGGAAAGATCAAAAGGCAAATGACTGGCTATATATATGTGTATATGTATATATATATGTATATATATATAAATACTCTTTCTTAAATATTATGATTAGTAATGTGTTCTTATTCTTTAGGCTGCTAGTGCAGGAAATAGTCAATAAACAAGGGAAAGAATAATATCTAAGTGATTATGGTAATTACTATAAAATAAATTTTTATTGCTGCAGACCTTCTAAAGGCCTTTATTTAGAAGATACTCTTCAAAGAATTTAACTAAGATATACTGCTGATGTAATTTAGAAATTATTAGTATAATTAAGTATAAAGGCCAAAGTTTAATTGCCTAGTAGTTATTAAATAACTATTTGGGTCTCCAAAAATAGTATAAATATTATTCAGTAATTTATAAAATATATAACCTAATACTTAAACCTTAATAAATATTTATAACCTAATACATATTTATGCTTTAATAAGATATCATACACAAAATCTGTAATTAGAAATATAAATGTCATTATTAGGTAAAACAAATTTAGTTCATTAGTCTTGTATTATTTCAATAATATATCTTTATAAGTAGAAAAAAATCAGCAACTTTAAAAATACCAGGTTTGTCTATAATAAACAAAAGGCAACTAGTTCTTTTTCAGAAGAAGATATCGATCTTATGTAATTTCTAGTATTTTCATTAAAATGACAATGACCTTTATTCCACCCAAAATGCAAATTATGTCAGTTCAAATACATAAATTTAGTCTGTGTAATTTCCCAGCTTCAACATATATATATTTATTTCACTAATTCTGAATGACAAATTCAATACAAAAATTAAATCTCAGGCTGAAATTTTTCTGAACTGAGGTTTTCAAAATTTGCAAATAATGTGGGTATGATATAGGATCTTACTGTTTATTATTTGCTTTTCCATGGTGTCCAGTGAGATTGTCTATCTTCTCATATTTTTTTTGTAAATGGAGCTGTAGGAATTATCTGGTCTCATCTTCTGTCCATTTTTCTATTGAATTGGTTGTTGCTTAATGATTTGTAGGGATTCTTTTTTTTTTTTTTTTTTTGATTTGTAGGGATTCTTAGTATAGTCTGGGTATTAACAATTTGTCAGCTATCTCTTCCGTTAATAGTTTCATCCACTGTGGCATATTATTTTACTTTATGCTCTTTGATAAACTCTATCATTTTATTGTATTCAATTTAATTTAGCATGCTTTACCTTCACAGATTGTTTTTCTATGTCTTATTAATGAAATTCTTTAAAGATTTTCTTCTATAACTTTTCCTAAATTTCTAAAAGTTTTTCTTTCTCATTGGGTATTGAATACACACAGGATTTATTTTTTGTGGGCTTTGAGTAAAGGCTCTATTGTTCTTTCTTTGGATAGTAAATTGTGTAAGTGACATTTCTTGAATCTGTATATCCTTACTTGTTCCTTGACTTGGGATATTACCTCAGTCATATGCTAAGTATTCATATATCTTACATATGTGTTTTAAGATTACATTATCTTATCTTTTTAATTCTTGGAAAACATTTCGAAGGGAAATGTACCTTCTGGTATTTACACTTCTGTGCAATACCCTCCCCTTGAACATGAGATATATTTAATACCTCCTAGTAAATAGAAAACAACAAAAGCTATTAGGTTATTAAAAAAAAAAAGTCAGTACCTTCTCTCTTGGGCACTCTTTCTCATTCTCAGATCCTTCATTCAAGGAAATGTAATCTGTATGTTGTGAGCAGCCTTTTGGAGATGCCCTAAGGATAGCTCCACTGTGTTGAGTGGAATAACTTTTTAAAAACAATTTTATTTTGGAAGAAGGATGTTGATTTTAGGCACCAAAAGGAATGGACTTTGTTAGTCAAATTTTATTTTTTTTCTCCTCAAAGTCTCAACCTATGTTCAGGGAATTTCCATGCCTCATGGATTTAGTCAATGTCAGTGAAGGGCTCTTACTATAAAGTAAAAAAATCCCCCTAAAAACCCAAACCAAAAACATGCCATTCTATCCTCCTCCCTGCTAGGCATAGATATGTAATCTAGATGAAACAAATCAGAAGCAGTCATTTTTAATTGTGAAGTAGGAGTTACCATACAGAACAACAAAAAATTTGAAAATGTATAAATAAATACTAACCAACCAGCCAACCAACCAACCAAATAAACAAAACCAGAGACTGCATAGCTTCCTTTCATGTCACAATGGTTATTGCAGCTGCCCAGTTTCTGGTATCTGCAGGGGCAGGGTTGAGGGCAGAGTTTCAGACAGAGGCATTCCTCAGACCTGTGTTGGAAGTGTAAGCCACGATACTTAGTGCTAGTGGCAGTGAGGTACTCACTAGGCCACTTGTATGCCATCCTTTAGGGTGTTGTTTCTCTTAAACCATTAAACCCATTAAACCATTAAAGCTATTAAACCCGGTTCTTTAAAAAATTCCTCTTTTTTTTTTTTGAAATAATCACAAAGTAACAAAAAGTCTCTAAAAAGGTTAGGATTTATTTTCCCTGCACATTTTGAAGAAATGGGCATTTTCTAAATAACTAAGTCTAACTACCAAGCTATAAAACTAGCATTGAGGTATCACTAGTATCTCCTCTTGTGTCTCATTTAAGTTTTACCCATTGTCCTGATCTTTTGCAGAAAAAGAACCCAACCAGAATTGCATGATGCATTTATTTGACATTTCTCTTCTATTATCTCCAATCCGGAATAGTTCCTCAGACTTTTCTTGACTTTTATGACTTTGACATTTTTCAATTAACTGGTTATTTTGTAGAAATGTCCCTCAATATTGCTTTGTCTGTTTCTTTATGATTAGATTCAGGCTATATCTATGTCTTAGGATACCGCTGACATGATATCCTGAGAAAGATACATATATGTGTTTTTGTCATTCCACCCTATTTGGTGACATAATTTCAATGTGTTCTATTACTGGTGAGGTTAAATTTGATCACTTGAATAAGGTGATCAAATGTCTGCTAGGTATTATGAAGTTATTCTATTACCTTTTGAAATGAGTAAGTAAATGGAGAAGTCCTTTGGAACTTTGTGAATATCCTTTTTTATGATCCTTTGAGTTTTTCTTTTTATTCACTTATTTATTAAATTTAATATAGACATGTGGATTCCTATTTTATTTGATGAGTTTTAAGCCTATACTTTTATTCACTTTGACACTCAAATTATCTTTGATTTGGCCAGTGGGAGCCTTCTCATTAATGATGAAATATGATTCCCTTACAAATTAAACATTTCCTTTCTTTCTGGCATAAGAAGGTAGTTCAACCTAATCAGGTATTTTCCCAGCTCTAACCTTGGAATTAGCTTTTTCTTCAATGAGCCCTCATTTCCTTTCATGAAAATGGTATTTAGACACCAATATTTGGGAATTAGATATCTTCATTGCTATTGTCATGTGGATAACAGGTGATGAGATTCTCTATATATTAATTAAAAAAATCAATCTCTATGTATTTAGCCTTGTCACTGCCACCACAACCTAATTCCTAACCACAGAACATACACCTCCTCACTATGCTTGGATTCCAACACTCCATCCTGAGTTGTCTGCTTTATAGATGCCCTCTACATTTTACTTTGTCTCCAAAATCATAAATTTGGACACTTACACCCACATGGACTCCCTTCTTTTTCTACTCAGGCTCTAAACCTACATTGGGTTAATTCTGATATCCTCTACCACTCCTGCATTACTCTTGTTTTCATCTCAGTGACACTTTGGTAACTCACGCAGGTCACCCCCTTGCAGTGCAGCCCTTCTTACCCTGCTCCTGCCAGAGCTCCATCCCTCCTCCACAGAGGTGCTCTCTTCACTCCGTTCAGGTTACAGACCCCACTAAGCCCCTCTCCCAAGCCAATGCCCACATCATCCTACTTTGACAATTTGCTTTAGGTCCTTCCTCAGCTCCCAGGAATGACTTTTGGAATGATTTGTTCAGAAAGAAAAAGAGGGGATAGAAATAAAAGAGGTAGAGGAAAAAAGACTTAATATACTGTTAGCAAATTACTCTTTTGATAAATCAACTAGAGTTAATTTTTTTTCATTACAACTAAGAAAACTGGCTAAAACACACTGTAAGAAAGGACTTCTCTTCAGGGGAGGACTTCTGTAGAAAATGTATAAAACTGCTGAACATATAAACCAACTATCTCTACTATATTTTATGTTCTAAAATTCACCTATTGCTTCTTTTATAAGAAATGAACAGTCAATGAAAAACAAGTATTGAAGAAATGCAGTAGAATGATAAAAGAGTCAGGAATAAATGGATAAATAATTCCAGAGAAAGCAAAGTGAAAGAAAAAGAAGAGAACTTTCAAAAAAATGAATCTGATTTGTGATCGTGGTCACAATTTGAGAGAATGTTGTATACATAAAACCATAACAAGATGCTCTGAGAGAGAGAGAGAGTGAGAGAGCAAGCCACCACCTAGGACTTTACCCAGAATAGGTAACAGGTCTTTGCTTTCTGATCAGCTGAATTTTTCTAGAATTCATATTATTTTTCCCCACCCAGTAGAGGGAGATATGACAATGATCAAGTCCTCCTCTTGGAGCATATGTATACTCTCTTTTTACATATATATATTTTTTTACATCTATAACATTCTTTTTATAAAAATGATTTGGCTTAGTGAAAAGAATATGAAGTTTGGAGCCTGGAGTCTGACTGACTGGGTTTGAACCTGCCCTCTTTGATGGTTGTGTGACCTAGCAAGTAACTTAACCTCTCACTGTGACTTAGAGTCTTTGTGTAGAATGGGGATGATCACAGAATTGAAAGGAAGCTTAAATGGCATTATGAGAAAAGCACTCAAATGAATACCTAGCATATGATGAGTTGTCTCTTACTATCATAACAATATTAATTTACATATGTATTTTTTGTACACATCCAATACTGTATTTGCTCTGTACATTTATACACACGATAATATTTCTTAAAAGATTAACTAAAATTAATATGAATTAAAGTTTAATATTTTATTCCTCCATGCTGAAGACCTTCTTGCACAAGCCCTGGGATGAGGGTCATTTGCAATCAGTGATCTAGAGCAACGGCATATAGGAATCTAGTGAAATCACCACTAAGGGATTCTGAGAATTGAATAGGAACGGGTTTAAAATCCAGGCAGGAACTCTCCACCACAAGTATAAGCCCCCAGTACCAAGAAGGACCTGGACCTGGATTAGTTTCTTTTATGCTAATATATTTCCTATCATGAGAGGGACAAATTCTCAGGCTTGGCTCATTTGGGGCATATAGGTGGACATAAGAGGAGGGCCTGTCATGAATAAGGAGTAAAGAGGTGAAAAGGAGGAAACTTTCTGGTAAGAGAAATTCAATTGGCAGATCTGACTTTGAAGTGATGGCTAATGATTTATCTCATTGAATACTCGTGGAAATCCTGTAAGATTGATATTATTTTTCCCATGTTTATGGGTGAGGTAGTTTAAATATTTTTTCCAAGGTGGCACAGCTAATAGAGATCCGTGCTAAAGATATGGTTTGAATTCAATTTTCCTACTCCTAGTCTACTGAAAAGGTATCTTCATCGCATTCAACATTAACTTCCCTATGTTGTTTAAGTTAGAGTAATAATCTCTCTCTCTCCCTTTCTCTCTAAACACACACATACAAACACACATCCCATAATAATTTTACTTTGAGGCAAACAAACTGAGCTGCTAATGGAAAATAATGTTAGAAACAGTTTTAAATTACATTTGTTTACTGTATCATCTCTCTCACAAACCTGTGAATTCTTTTGGTTTCAAATTATACTCACTTGCTTAAAGGAAAGGCTGATCAGGGAGAAGGAGATATGTTCTTCTATATTTTACATTGTTTATATGGTAATTATTAATTTTTCAGCCAATAAAATTGTTATTCATGTTTCTCTTTTGTATGTCAAAGTGCATTGTTAATTTATAAGCATCAAACCACTATAATTTGTTTTTCTACCTACGCAGTGTCAATAAGATTTCATTTCTGGCCTTGCAAATGGAAAGCACAGCTTCACTAATTGGTTGGATGAAACAGCAGCTCCGCTATCTCAGGTATTTGGTCAATCTCTTTTCATTCCACTGAAGGTCAGGAATATGTACACACATGCAAATGCATTTGTCACAGTGAGAAAATAGATAGGATAAAGTGATGTAGTCATTAGAAATGGTGAATATTGACAGTCTAATAAAAGTTACTAGTAAATATTTCATATCACCTTCAAACAATAGCCATATTAACTGAACTTAGAACAGTGAATAATGTCTTCACAACTTATTTTTATCATCTTTAATATAATTGCTTTTGCAAGAAATGGGGATTTTAGGGAAAAAAATCTATGTGCATCTCTAGTGCCTGTATGGACATGTGCCAAATCCAATTTTTGTTTTCATCTCTTTTAACTTGATTTACTTAGCTGACTTTTAAGTTGACATACAATCTTAATGTTTACCTGAAACCAATCAATGATAACCTCACTGAATATTTCTGGCTAAGAAACAACCATAGTGGAAGGGATTATTGATTCTCAATATTCGTGTTGCTTTAAATATTTTATTTATTAATGTGGAAATTTCTAAAGTGATTTGCAGTGCTATATGTTTACTTTCTTTGGAGACTTAGTGCTGCATATTTCAACACAGTAGTTCACATACTAGAAATTGTAATTCTTTTATAAAAGATGGTTCAGCATCTTGACTCCTGTAATGACCAAGCCTCACATTTCAGAGACTGTGAACCTTGCTGCTTCTTCACTAAGTCCTTCTGAAGTCCCTACCCAAGTATACAGTGCTATTCATAGTGCAAAGGACAGAGAGAAAATTCCTTCCTGAGCCCTGCAGGCTCAGTTTATATCCTGAAGCATGAAATTTGATTACTCTTATTATCTGAACTTCCATACCTGATATAGTTGTTAATGGTCACAAAATCAACCAGGCCTTTGTAAACTTTCAGTTCTAGGATTGGACACAGCAGCCTCTAGTTACAGCAAATTTCACAGACTGTCTTTATCCTTTGCAAGATGACATTACATATTTTAAGATTTTATGAACTGGCATTTAGAGATGGTCCTGTTCCTTTTTAAAAAATTAAGCATAGAGCTAAAAAAAAACATTTCTAGATAAAATTTTAGATGAAATTTCAAAAAGTCCCTGGAGCTTAAGGCAAAGCAAAGATATTTTTGCCTGATTTAACAGACAGATTCATTTCTTCTTTTTTCCTGCTTACCTGCCAAAGCTGATCTACCAAAGACTTCCATATTTCCAAATCATCAAACTACATTCACACAGGAGTTCTCTTCCCCACTCCAACTAAACACATTGCCAATGACCTACATGTTGCTAAATCAAACGATCCATGTTATGTTCTCATCCTATCTGACCTCTCAGCAGCACTCAGCACAGCTATACGGACTATCCAGTTGGGAACACTGCCCTTCTTCTTTTGATTTCCTCTGTGTGGTATCATCCTGATTTTCATACTACCTTTCTGAATATTCATTCCCCATTTCCTTTTCTTACCTTATACATAATTTAACATTATAACAGTTTCTGAAGTATCCCCAGGTCTGTGTATATTTTGCTAGTAAATTCTCACCAGAAGTTATCCCATCTTTATGTTGATGACTCTTGAATTTATAAATCCAGCAAAAATCTTTTACCTGCCTCAAAAACAATTTGTCTACTTGATATCTGCACATCCAGGTATATTTTAGGTTTTAAAATTTAATAGATCCAAAAGTAAATTCTTGATTTTTACCCCCAGACCTCTAGTCCAGCACCTGTTCTATCCCCCACATTTCCCTATCTTGAGGATTTACTATGTGCCTGGTATAGAATTAAAAATATTGAAGTCTTAGCGGTCATCTAAGCAAAGAGAGAGCCTAAAAGTAGTAGACCAGAAAGGAACAGAGACAATATACAGTAAAAGTCAGCTTGCAGGCAATATAATGGCACTGAATTTATATCTCTCAATGGTTATCCTGAATGTAAATGGGCTAAATGCCCCAATCAAAAGACACAGGGTATCAGAATGGATAAAAACCCAAAACCCATCAATATGCTGTCTACAAGAAACTCATTTTAGACCCAAAGACACCTCCAGGTTTAAATTGAGGGGTGGAAAACAACTTACCATGCTAACGGACATCAAAAGAAAGCTGGAGTCACAATCCTCATATCAGATCAATTAGAGTTTAATCCAGACTATAATAAGAGATGAGGAAGGACACTGTATCATAGTCAAAGGATCTGTCCAACAAGAAGATCTAACATTTGTAAATATCAATGCCACTAACATGGGAGCAGCAACTATATAAACCAATTAATAACAAAATGAAAGAAACACATTGACAATAATAGAATAATAGTAGGGGACTTTAACACTCCCTCACTAAAATGGACAGATCATCCAAACAAAAGATCAACAAGGAAATAAAGGCCTTAAACGACACACTGGACCAGATGGACATCACAGATATATTCAGAAAATTCCATCCCAAAGCAAGAGAATATATATTCTTCTCTAGTGCACATGGAACATTCTCCAGAATAGATCACATCCTAGGTCACAAATTATGTCTCAACTGGTACCCAAAGACTGGGATAATTCCCTGCATATTTTCAGACCACAATGCTCTGAAGCTAGAACTCAATCACAAGAGGAAATTAGGAAAGAACCCAAATATATGGAGGCTAAAGAGCATGCTACTAAAGAATGAATGGGTCAACTAGGAAGTTAAAGAAGAATTGAAAAAAATCTTGGAAACAAATGATAATGAAAACACAACTGTTCAAAATCTTTGGGACACAGCAAAGACAGCCCAGAGAGGAAAATATATGGCAATACAAGCCTTTCTCAAGAAACAAGAAAAGTCTCAAATACATGATCTAACCCTACACCTAAAGGAGCTGGAGAAAGAACAACAAAGGAAGCCTAAATCCAGCAGGAGAAGAGAAATAATAACAATCAGAGAAGAAATCAATGAAACAGAAACAAAAACAAACAAACAAACAAACAACAACAAAAACCCACAATAGAACAAATCAATGAAACCAGGAGCTGGTTCTTTGAAAGAATTAGTAAGATTGATAAACCCCTGGCCAGATTTATCAAAAAGAAAAGAGAAAGGACCCAAATAAATACAAAACATGAATTAAAGAGGAGAGATCACAACCAACACCAAAGAAATACAAACAATTATAAGAACATATTATAAGCAACTATATTCCAGCAAATATGACAATCTGGAAGAAATGGATGTGTCCCTAGAGACATATAAACTACCACAACTGAGCCAGGATGAAATAGAAAACCTGAACAGACCCATAACCAGTAAGAAGATGGAAGCCATCATAAAAAAAATCTCCCCCAAACAAGAGCCCAGGGCCAGATGCCTTCCCAGGGGAATTCTACCAAAAATTTAAAGAAGAATTAATTCCCATTCTCCTGAAACTGTTCCAAAAAACAGAAATGGAAGGAAAACTTCCAAACTCATTTTATGAGACCAGCTTTAACTTGGTCCAAAAACCAGACAAAGACCCCATCAAAAAAGAGAAGCACTGACCAATATTCTTGATGAACACATATGTGAAAATCTCACCAAAATCCAACAGTACATTAGGATCCAACAGTAATAGGATCCAACAGTACATTAAAAGGATTATTCATCACGACCAAGTAGGACTTATTTCAGGGCTGCAAGTTTGGTTCAACATCTGCAAATCAATCAATGTGACACAATACATTCATAAAAGAAAGAACAAGAACCATAGGATGCTCTCAATAGATGCTGAAAATGCATTTGACAAAGTACAGCATGATTTCTTGATCAAAACTCTTCAAAGTGTAGGAATAGAGGGTATATACCTTAATATCATCAAAACCATTTATGAAAAACCCATTGCGAATATCATTCTCAATGGAGAAAAATGAGAGCTTTTTCACTAAGGTCAGAACCATGGCGGGATGTCCATTATCATTACGGCTATTCAACATAGTACTAGAAGTCCTAGCCTCAGCAATCAGACAAACAAACAAATCAGACAAACAAACAAAAAGAATTTAAAGGCATCCAAATCAGCAAAGAAGTCAAATTATCACTCTTTGCAGATGATATGACACTATATGTGGAAAACCCAAAAGACTCCACTCCAAATCTGCTAGAACTTGTACAGGAATTCAGTAAAGTGTCAGGATTTAAAATCAATGCACAGAAATCAGTTGCATTTCTGTACACCAACAAGACAGAAGAAAGAGAAATTAAGGAGTTAATCCCATTTACAATTGCACCCCAAACCATAAGATACCTAGGAATAAACCTAACCAAAGGGACAAAGTATCTATACTCAGAAAACTATGAAGTATTCATGAAAGAAATGAGGAAGACACAAAGAAATAGAAAAATGTTCCATACTCATGGATTGGAAGAACAAATATTGTGAAAATGCCTATGCTACCTAAAGCAATCTATACGTTTAATGAAATCCCTATGAAATCCCTATCAAAATACCATCCATTTTTTTTCAAGGAAATGGAACAAATAATCCTAAAATTTATATGGAACCAGAAAAAACCCTGAATAGCCAGAGGAATGTTGAAAGAGAAAGCCAAAGTTGGTGGCATCACAATTCCAGACTTCAAGCTCTATTACAAAGCTGTCATCATCAAGAGAGTATGGTACTGGCACAAGAACAGACATATAGATCAGTGGAATAGGATAGAGAGCCCAGAAATAAATCCTCAAATCCATGGTCAACTAATCTTTGACAAAGCAGGAAAGAATGTCCAATGGAAAAAGACAGTCTCTTCAACAAATGGTGTTGGGAAAATTGGACAGCCACATGCAGAAGAATGAAACTGGACCATTTCCTTACACCACACAGAAAAATAGACTCCAAATGGATGAAAGATCTCAATGTAAGAGAGGAATCCATCAAAATCCTTGAGGAGAACACAGAGAGCAACCTCTTCGACCTCAGCCGCAGCAACTTCTTCCTAGAAATATTGCCAAAGGCAAGGGAAGCAAGGGCAAAAATGAACTATTGGGACTTCATCAAGATCAAACTCTTTTGCACAACAAAGGAAACAGTCAATGAAAACAAAAGACAACCAACAGAATGGGAGAAGATATTTGCAAATGATTATCAGATAAAGGGCTAGTATCCAAAATCTATAAAGAGCTTAGCAAACTCAACACCCAAAGAACAAATAATCCAATCAAGAAATGGGCAGAGGACATGAACAGACATTTCTGCAAAGAAGACATCCAGATGGCCAACAGACACATGAAAAAGTGCTCCACGTCACTCGGCATCAGGGAAATACAGATCAAAACCACAATGAGATACCACCTCATTCCAGTCAGAATGGCTAAAATTAACTGTAAGGGCCTGCTTAGGCAGAGGGAGTCATTTTGTGTTTATGCAGTGAACTTAGATTGACCCTGCCCCTCCCAGAGGAACTTACTTGCAAAGCCTAGATACGAGGGCAGGTCAGGCCAGATGAAGACATCCAATCAGCGGGGCGCGAATATATCTACTAGGTTAAATTGAAATTCATTTGGCCACCCCTGTGTAACCTAGCAGTTTTCTTTGTGCGTTGCAGACCTAGCATGACTGTGCAGTTTTCTCTGTGTATTGCAATCTCATTGGCCACCTGTGTATAGCCAGGCTAAACTACCTCTATAAAAGTTAGTCTGTGAGCCTGGGAGGGGTCGCATCTTTGTAAGAGACAGCCCTGACCGGTCAGTTTGATTCTCCATGATTGGCGCGCGAAATAAAGCTTTGCTTGACCTTCACTTTGTATCAGTCTCGCTCCTTTGATTACGGACCCTAACAATAACAAGTCAGGAAATGAGAGATGCTGGTGAGGATGCAGAGAAAGGGGAACCTCCTACACTGTTGGTGGGAATGCATGCTGGTGCAGCCATTCTGGAAGACAGCATGGAGCTTCCTCAAAAGTTGAAAATAGAGTTACCCTACAACCCAGCAATCACACTACTGGGTATTTACTCTAAAGATACAAATGTAGTGATATGAAGAGGCATGTGCACCCGAATGTTTATAGCAGCAATGTCCACAATAGCCAAACTATGGAAAGAATGTAGATGTCCATCAACAGATGAATGGATAAAGAAGAAGTGGTATATATCTATATATCTATATCTATATCTATATATATATATATATGTATACACACACACACACACACACGATGGAGACATCATTTCTTTTGATGACTCCTATGCAGCCATCAAAAGAAATGAAATCTTGCCATTTGTGATGACGTGAGAGGAACTAGAGGGTATTATACTGAATGAAATAAGTCAATCAGAGAAAGACAATTATCATATGATCTCCCTGATATGAGGAAGTTGAGAGGCAACGTGGGGGATTTGGGTAGGTAGGGTAGGTAGGGAAGGGAAAAATGAAACAAGAGAGAGACAAACCATAAGAGATTCTTAATCTCACAAAACAAACTGAGGGTTGCTGGGGGGAGGGAGGTAGGGACAAGGTGGTTGGGTTATGGACATTGGGGAAGGTATGTGCTATGGTGAGTGCTGTGAAGTGTGTAAACCTGGCGATTTATAGTCCTGTACCCCTGGGGCTAATAATACATTATATGTTAATAAAAATAAAAAAAAATCTCAGTCCTAGGAAATAAAAATGGATAAGATGAGTATCACCCTTCCCCCCAGTACTTCATACTCTAAAAGGGAGATGGACAAAACAAACAAAAAACAAAACACAACATACACACACACACACACACAGAGAGACACACACATGAAAATAAAATAGCTACAATTCATAATAATTTCTGTGAAAGAAAAACTAGAGAATTGAGAGAATAGGTAATTTCTATTGAATACTATATAGAAATGGGGAAGGGTTCTTCACTCCTAATTGTTTTTTTCTATTATGTAACACCTGACCTCTTCTTAAGGAAGGCTTTTGGATTTTTGACTATGACATCGAAGTCCTCACCAGCTAGAATAGGGGTTGGCAAACTATGGTCCATGGCTTAAATTTGGCCATAGCTTGTTTTTGCTTCTTAAAAACTGTACGAAAAACATAGGTGAATAGGCAACAGAGACTGTATTTGCCTTGAAAATCCTACAGTATTTACAGTTTGATCCTTTACAAAGAAACTTTGCTGGCTCCTTTAAAATCTTTTTAAAAAGGCAGGGGTGCCCTGGCTGGCTCAGTTGGTTAAGTGTCTGACTTTGGCTCAGGTCATAATCTTAGGGTCCTGGGATCCTGAGTCAGGCTCTGTGCTCAGCAAAGAGTCTGCTTTTCCTTCTCCCTTTGTCCCTCCACCAGCTCATGCTCTTTCTCTCAAATAAAGAAATAAAGTTAATAAAAAAAAAAAGAAGCCTGCACACAGCAAAGGAAACAGCCAACAAAACCAAAAGACAACCAACAGAATTGGAGAAGATATTTGCAAATGACATATCAGATAAAGGGCTAGTATCCAAACCTATAAAGAACTTATCAAACTCATCACCCAAAGAACAAATAATCCAGTCAAGAAATGTGCAGAAGACATGAACAGTCATTTCTGCAAAGAATACATCCAAAAGGCCAACAAACACATAAAAATGTGTTCAACATCACTCAGCATCACAAAAATACAAATCTGCAAAGAAGACACCCAAAAGGCCAACATACAAATGCAAAAGTGCTCCACATCACTAGGCATCAGGGAAATACACATCAAAACCACAATGAGATACCATCTCATACCAGTCAGAATGGCTAAAATTAACAAGTCAGGAAATGAGAGATGCTGGTGAGGATGCAGAGAAAGGGGAACACTCCTACACTGTTGGTGAGAATGAAAGCTGGTGCAGCCATTCTTGAAAACAGTATGGAGGTTCCTCAAAAAGTGGAAAATAGAGCGACTCTATGATACAACAATTGCACTACTGGGTATTTAACCCAAAGATACAAATGTAGTGATCCAAAGGGACATCTGCACCCCCCAAGTTTATAGCAACAATGTCCACAATGGCTGAACTATGGAAAGAGCCCAGCTGCTCATTGGTGGATAATTGGATAAAGAAGTTGTGGTGCATATATATAAAATGGAATATATACAGCCATGAAAAACTGAGATCTTGCCATTTGCAATGACGTGTATGGAACTAGAGGGTATTATGCTAAGTGGAATAAGTCAGAGAAAGACAATTATCATACGATCTCACTAATATGTGGCATTTAAGAAACAAGATAGAGAATTATAGGGGAAGAGAAGAAAAAATGAAACAAGATGAAACCAGGGAGGGAGACAAACCATAAGAGACTCCTAATCTTAGCAAACAAACTGAGGGTTGCTAGAGTGGAGTGGGTTGGGAGGGATGGAGTAGCTGGGTGATGGACATTGGGGAAAGTATCTGTTGTGGTGAGCACTGTGTGTTGTGTAAGACTATCAAAGACCTAAATCTCTGAAACAAATAATAGATTTTGTGTTAATTAAAAAAAAAAAAAACACCCCACTAAGTTGAAAATAAAAGTATGGAAAGAGATATACCCCCCCACACACACACAATTTGCTGATTCCTAATCTAGAACAAGGAACCAAGAATCCTGAGGAGTAAACCAGTAATAAAAATTTAAAATGATAAAATGTGGTGTATATTAAGGAGGGCACATATTGCATGGAGTACTGGGTGTGGTACATAAACAATGAATCTTGGAACACTGGAAAAAAAATAAATAAATTCAGACTTCTGCTAAAGCCAAGGTGGGTGACTTTGAACACTGGTGTTGTTTTATTAAATATAAACCATGCTGATTTTGACACTGACAGTTTTTAGAGCCTTCTTTTGGTGAATATATGTTGCTAGTTCTTACAGATATGCAGTTAGATTTTTCCTCTTGAAATGAGATCACATGAGCCTTAGACTACATTGCATGTGTAACGTTTGAAGGTCACAACCATTTATAATTTTTTGTTTGTTTTTCACTTTTGTTTTTGTTTGCACAGATAGTTATTTATATAAAAGGAGAGACATGGTCCTCATCAAAGATTCAGGACTCAAAAATATGTTTGGTCCTCAGTGAAACAGTAGGGCTCAATAACAGCCCTGGGTAAGAAAGTAATTTACCCAAATGCTACAAAAAGCAGAGTTCATTTTTAGTGAAAGTGTGCAGCTCTGAAAAGCTGCGGACCACAGGTAATTTCATGGAGGACATTGGTAAAGCTGTGGCAGCCTCTAGCTTTGGCAAACAGACTCAGCACAAACTGGCAGTACTAGGGGTGGCCCTTTATTAGACATGACTGCTGAAGCTTGACCTACACACATATTTTAGTTTTAGGTGGACCTCATAAACTGCTAAGAGGGTTCTAGAGGCCTTAGGAAGCAAAGGCATCAGAAACAAAGATTCAACTCTAAGGAAAAGAGATACTTAAACTTCAAGGGCATCTATATCCTACCAGAACGTGAGGGCCTACCTTCAAATTTTTAGTTCCAGGCCTAGGTAGATGCTAGAGATAAGTCACTTTATATTTTGTTTTTCTGTATCTTTTTCACCTGTCTTTATAGCTAAGAGACAGATCTGTGAGGAGTTTGACTTTGAATTTGTGTGTCTATTCCAAATTTCAAAAAAGCATGTATTCTCACTTTGGCTTTGGATTTGTTAATTACATATGAGAGCGAAGCCTTCTGAAAGGGCAGATTCCATAGGTCTAAGCAATGCTACTGTAAATGGCAGTAGGATTGGTGCAGTAACATTGAATTAAGGATGTTTGCTATTTTCCCAGAAATCTTGCCATTTGCAACGACGTGGATGGAACTAGAGCGTATCATGCTTAGTGAAATAAGTCAATTGGAGAAAGACAACTATCATATGATCTCCCTGATATGAGGACATGGAGAAGCAACATGGGGGGGGGGGGTAGGAGGATAGGAGAAGAATAAATGAAACAAGATGGGATTGGAAGGGAGACAAACCATAAATGACTCTTAATCTCACAAAACAAACTGGGGGTTGCTGGGGGGAGGTGGGATTGGGAGAGGGGGAGGGGGCTATGGACATTGGGGAGGGGAGGCGAACCATAAGAGACTATGGACTCTGAAAAACAACCTGAGGGTTTTGAAGGGTCAGGGGTGGGAGGTTGGGGCAACCTGAGGGTTTTGAAGGGTCAGGGGTGGGAGGTTGGGGGAACAGGTGGTGGGTAATGGAGAGGGCACGTTTTGCATGGAGCACTGGGTGTTGTGCAAAAAGAATGAATACTGTTACGCTGAAAAAATAAATAAAATGGAAAAAAAAAAGGATGTTTGCTCATAGGAAATTGTGGGGGTTATGTCATAAGGCAGAAGTCTTAATCAGTTCAATAATGGGGACTCCTAAAATAGTCTGAAGGGGAAATGGAAATTAAGATGCCCCGAATAAACTGAATGAGAACGTAAGATCTGATGACCATGGCTGCCATCATTGCAAATTTCTTAACATTGGAAGAATGAAGAAATTATGTCTTAATTGCATCCTCCCCCACCACACACACTTTGGAAGAAAAAGTTTGAATAGATGTGTATCTCTCAACTTTGGTAGAGACATAGTGTAAAAATTCACCTTTTGTGGCTATCTCTCCACAATCTGAGTGCAAATTCCTAGGTCATGGATTCTGGACAACTGCATCCCAGTGAAGCTGAAACCAAGATATTCTTGTGTGTGTGTGTGTGTGTGTGTGTGTGTGTGTGTGTGTGTGTGTCCTTTCCCCCTCTCTTTCTTACTCAGATAACACGGAGTTTCTGATAATTTTTGGTGATACAATGCTCTGAAGTCCTCAGGAATGTCATTCCACTTGGGATAACTGTCTTAGGACTTAGGAATTGGCTTGTTTTCTCTATTTGGTGGCTATGGAATTACACTAACTTCATTACTAGTCTTAAGGGAAACTTGATTCTAAATTAATTTGACTTCTGAGGTCTTCTCACAATCTTAATGAAGCCGAGCTCCTCACAGGCATCAATTCATCTCTGTTAGAGACTGAGCAGAACAAGAAATTAGGAAGCATGAATTTTGTATTTTATTCTTTTAAACTTGAGACACAAAAACAAGAGAATTTGATTTGGAACATCTACTCCAGATATGTTTTCTATTTCTTTTTCTCTGCTGGGTGACAGGCTATTCTGCCCACCCAAGATCTCTTTAATTACTCTAACTCCCCCTTGGTATAAGTGGCTTGATATGTTAATTTAGTGATATTTTGAACACTTCCATTTTTGAAGGAACTTCTGGCTTGCTCAGTGGCTATCTCTATATCCAGGTTCCTTTTCTATTCCCCACTCCTATTTTCAAACTTCAGCTCTTTCTCTCCCCCATCCCATTTTCCCTTCCCTGTGATTTCTCTTACTTTCTGTGAGCCTAGAATGCATTAAAATATGTTTCATCCATATTTTATGCTGCATGAATACATCATGGTATTTTATCAACTATACTACTGCAAACTAAAGTCTCTCCAATGTATTCCTGACAATTCCAGTAAAGAAATATTTTTTAAATGTAATTCTGAGTCTTTAACTCTTCTTTTTAAAAATTCTATAATGATATTTCAGTAATCTTTAAAACAAATCCATACTCTTTAATGGACCATGTAAAAGGTGTTCTCTGTTTCTTGAAACTCAACCACTACACTTTCCCTGCAACCATCAAGTTCTGGTCACAATGTCTTCATTTTAATTGTTCAAGCTCTTTCTGGTTCCTTCTGGTCATTTAGGTCAGGGCCTACAAAGCACTCTTTCAATGCCTTCCCTGAGCATCGTAATCTGTAGAGGTCCTCTCACTGTGTGTTTCCTACAGAGCACTCATAAAATTTGCAATTTTATGTTATATTTACATTTACTTTCTTAATATTAGTCTTGTCCACTCAACTGCAAGTTCCTTGAGGGAAGTACCAGGTTTATTTTTATTTTTCATAGTCATTACTCAGTATATGACATGGCAAATATAATTCAATAAATTCAGTAAATTTTATTGACTAAATGAATGAACATGTACAAATAAAAATTTCCAACTGATTGCAAATAATTTTCTCCAAGATTCAAGCTAAAACAAAACAAAATCTGAGAAACAATTGTATCTTGGTTCAAAATTTTTCTAAAGAGGAGTGAGTAGTTTTTAAATTATTTAATAATGATAATTACCAGCAGCATTTATTAGGTTTCTGTTTTACTTTGTTGCACTTCTAAGTAATATGTGAAATGAATTGATACAGTTTCTGATCCCAAGGGGATCAGTAAATGATGACTGATGACACTATGGAATATATAATAAAAGTTTTAATAAAGAGTTATTTCTGTTCCACTCTTATTCAAGCATGTGTTATAATGATGCAATGATTCTTCTTTCATCTTCTTCTCTAGTTCCTCTTTATACATAAGACATTCCAGCAATCTTGTCTGAGTACAGATTTCCCTAGGACATGAAAATACATGTAGATTCAACCTAGTTTTTACAATTCAGAACAATCCCTAAAAAGGAGGGATAAAAACAGGAATGGAGAAGAAACATTTAAAAATAATAGAATTACATGTAGGGTATCTGATTATGCTGAGCCTTCATCAAAGCTGGTAAAAAGTGCTCTTTACTAAGAATTTTAACATTTGTGGGAAACCACTGAAATCAGAGCATGAGTTAGTGCATGTTTTCAATGGAAATCTGTTTCCAGTCAGAATCAGAGACTTTTTTCTGACAATATGCGATTACCTTACCTTCACCCAACTGCCATTTTCAAGGACTACCATGCACCCTAATCCCCAATGCATTTATTTATTTATTTTTTTCCAGGGGACATCTGTATTTATTTGTTCAATTTGCCCTTTATGTAAACATCCTGGACAGCCCAAGCCTTTTTAGGTGTGTCAGCACCTTTTCCGCAAATCCACAGTGCATTTAAATCAGTTTCAAACCTTTCACAATTTTCCATGGTTTCATTAAACAAAACAACCTGGTTGTATCAGGAAGTTACTTTTCTCAAAATCTTCAACATATCAGTAATATCAGTGACTATGTAGATTTCTTTGGACACCTTTTTAGGGAACGTCCTGGACAGTAAATGAGCTGCCAGGTTTTTCTGTCATCTAGTTCTCAGAATTGCACTCTTAATTTATCAAAGAACTTCAGCTGTCCAAATAATATCTTTCCAAAAAAAAAAATACATTAGCTTCACTATTTATTAAATTAAAATCTCTTGACTCACTTCCTTTTAGATGTTTTACCTTAGTGGTCCTCAAATATTTGTTGCTCACATACCACTTAAAGAAATTGTAAAAAAAAAAAAAAAAAAGAAAGAAAAAAATAATAATGAGTTAATTTTTTTAAGTTAACAGATAAAATTCTTTATAACTCTAAGTTATTTCAAAATATGCAGTTTCTGGCACAATTTATGTATTTAAATTTTTAAGTAAAATGGTTAAATTATTCATTTAAATATCTCCATTGGAATCTAAATAGTATAGTGATTTTTTCCTTTTTTAAAATGTTTTAATTTAAATTCCAGTTAGTTAGCATACAGTGTAATATTATTTTCAGGTGTAGAATTTAGTGATTCAGCACTTCTGTACATTACCCAGTGCTCATCACAAGTGCTCTCCTTAATCCCCATCACCTATTTAACCTATCCCCCTGTTCCCCTCTGTTCTGGTAATCATCAGATCCTTCTCTGTAGTTAAAAGTCTGTTTCTTGTTTTTCAACTCTTCTCCCCCACCCATGTTTGTTTTGTTTCTTAAATTCCATATATGAGTAAATATCATAGTGATTTGATATCACATCATCTATGTAAAAATAAATGAGTAAGATCTTCCTTTATAATCAGACATTTCCATCATTCCTTTTTTTACTCCTATTTTCCTTCCATTTTACTTAAATTTGTCCTAATGTATAAACTGTTAATGCTTACACAAGATTTACTTATCACCATTAAACTTATTAGCAACAAAAAGGAGAAATAAAAAATCCGATGTAGATAGCTTATACAAATGCATATACATTCATATAAAATTTTATTTTTGGTGACCATAGGAGTTAAATATTAACAATTTTTCTCAATTGATTGATCATTATAATTATTTTATTTTTATTTTTAATTTTTTTTCACACCCAGTGCTCCATGCAATACACGCCCTCCTTAATACCCACCACCAAGCTCACCCATCCTCACACCCCCTCCCTTCCAAAACCCTCAGTTTGTTTCTCAGAGTTCACAGTCTCTCATATTTCATCTCCCCCTCTGATTCACCACAATTCACTTTTCTTTTCCTTCTCCTAATGTCCTCCATGTTATTCCTTATGTCCCACAAGTAAGTGAAATCATATGATAACTGAATTTCTCTGCTTGACTTAATTCACACAGCATAATCTCCTCCAGCCCCATCCATGTTGTTACAAAAGTTGTGTATTCATCCTTTCTGAGGGAGGCAAAATATTCCTTTGTATATATGGGCTATATCTTCTTTATCAATTCATCCATTGAAGGACATCTTGACTCTTTCCACAGTTTGGTGATTGTGGCCATTGCTACTATGGACACTGGGATACAGATGGCCCTTCTTTTCACTACATCTGTATCTTTGGGGAAAGTATCTAGTGCAGTTGCAGAATCATAGGTAGCTCTATTTTTAATTTTTTTAAGGAATCTCCACACTGTTTTCCAAAGTGGCTGCACCAACTTGCATTTCCACCAACAGTGGAAGAGGGTTCCCCTTTCTCCACATCCTTTCTCCACATCTCTCCAACACTTGTTGTTTACTGTCTTGGTGATTTTGACCATTCTGACTGGGTAAGGTGGTATCTCAGTGTGGTCTGTATTTGAATCTCCCTGATGGCTGATGATGAACATTTTTTTCATGTGTCTGTTAGCCATTTGTATGTTTTCTTTGGGGAAGTGTCATTCATGTCTTTAGCCCATTTTTTGACATGATTATCTGTATTTTGAGTGTTGAGTTTGAAGAGTTCTTTATAGATCTTGGATATCAGCCCTATGTAGTGTTAATTGCAAATATTTTTTCCCATTCCGTGGGTTGCCTCTTTGTTTTGTTGATTGTTTCCTTTGCTGTGCAGAAGCTTTTGATCTTGATGAAGTCCCAACGATTCATTTTTGCTTTTGTTTCCTTTGCTTTTGGAGGCATGTCTTGAAAGAAGTTGTTGTGGTGCATGTCAAAGAGGTTACTGCCTATGCTCTCCTCTAGGATTTTGATATATTCCTGTCTCACATTGAGATCTTGTATCCATTTTGAGTTTATCTTTGTGTATGGTGTAAGAGAATGGTTGAGTTTCATTCTTTTATACATAGCTGTCCAATATTCCCAGCACCATTTATTGAACAGACTGTCATTTTTCCACTGTATCTATTTTTCCTGCTTTGTCAAAGATTATTTGACCATAGACTTGCGGGTCCATATCTGGAGTCTCTACTGTGTTCCACTGGTCTATGTATCTGTTTTTGTGCCAGTACCATGCTGTTTTGGTGACCACAGCTTTGTAGTAAAACTTGAAAGCAGGCAATGTGATGCCCCCAGTTTTGTTTTTCTTTTTCAACATTTCCTTAGCAATGCAGGGTCTCTTCTGGTTTCATAAAAATTTTAGGATTGTTTGTTCTAGCTCTTTGAAAAATGCCAGTGGAATTTTGATTGGGATGGCATTAAAATTATAGATTGCTCTGACTAGTATAGACATTTTAGCAATGTTTATTCTTCTGATCCATGAGCATGGAATACTTTTCCATCTTTTTGTGTCTTCTTCAATTTCTTTCCTGAGTGTTCTGTAGTTCCTCAAGTACAGACCCTTTCCCTCTTTGGTTAGGTTTATTCCCAGGTTTCTTAAGGTTCTTCGTGCTATAGTAAATGGAATCAATTCTCTAATTTCCATTTCTGTATTTTCATTGTTAGTGTATAAGAAAGCAACTGGTTTCTGTGCATTGGTTTTGTATCTTGTCATGTTACTGAATTGCTGTATGAGTTCTAGTAGTTTGTGGATGGAGTCTTTGGGGTTTTCCATATAAAGTATCATGTCACCTGCGAAGAGAGAGAGTTTGACTTCTTCTTTGACATTTTGATACCTTTATTTCTTTTGTTTTTTGATTGGTAGGACTTCTAGTACTATGTTGAACAAAAGTGGTGAGAGTGGGCATTCTTTTCATGTTCCTGATCTCAGAGGGAAGGCTATCAGTTTTTCCCCATTGAGAATGATATTTGTTGTGAGTTTTTCATAGATAGATTTTATGAAGTTTATGAAGTTAAGGAATGTTCCCTCAATACCTATACTCTAAAGAGTTTTAATCTGGAATGGATGTTTTATTTTGTCAAATGTTTTTCTGCATCAATTGAGAAGACCAACTGGTTCTTCTCTCTTCTCTTATTGATTTGTTCTATCACATTTATTGATATGCAAGTGTTGAACCACTCTTTCACCCAGGGATAAATCCCACCTGGTCATGGTGGATAATCTTTTTAACGTACTTGTTGGATCCTATTGACTAGGATCTTGTTGAGAATCTTGGCATCCATATTCTTCAGGGATATTGGTCTGAAATTCTCCTTTTTGATGGGATTTTTTGATCCTGGTTTTTGGATCAGGGTAATGCTGGCTTCATAGAAAGAATCTGGTGTAAAGAGAATTGGTGTATTCAGAATTTTTCAATTTTTTGAAATGAGGCCTGAATGACTATGTATTGCCCCCTTAGGACCAGCTTTGCTGTATCCCATATGTTTTGGGTCAAAGTGTCTTCATTCTCATTGGTTTCCATGAATTGTTTAAGTTCTTCTTTGATTTCCTGGTTGATCCAAACATTCTTAACCAAGGTGGTCTTTAGCTTCCAAGTGTTTCAATTCCTTCAAAACTTTTTATTGTAGTTGAGTTCCAGTTTCAAAGCATTGTGGTCTGATAATATGCAATATCAATCTTTTGGTATTGTTTGAGCCCCATTTGTGACCCAGTATCTGGTCTATTCTGGAGAAAGTTCCATGTGAGCTCAAGAAGAGTGAGCATTCTGTTGTTTTAGGGTAGAACATTCTGTATATATCTATGAGGTCTGTCTGGTCCAATGTGTCATTCAAAGCTTTTGTTTCTTTATTGATTTTCTGCTTGAATGATCTGTCTATTACTGAGAGTGGCATGTTAAGATCCCCAACATTAATGTATTCATATCAATATGACTCTTTATTTTGATATACAATTGGCTTATGTAGTTGGATGTTCCCATATTGGGGGCAAAAATATTTACAATTGTTAGATCTTGTTGGATAGGCCCTCTAAGAAAGATGTCATGCCCTTCTATATCTCTGACTACAGTATTTAGTTTAAAATTTAATTTACCTGATATAAGATTTGCTACCCCAGCTTCAGTTTGAGGCCTATTGGCATGAAAGATGCTTCTCCATCCCTTCACTTTCAGTCTGGATGTATCTTTGGGCTCCAAATGTGTCTTTTGTAGACAGCATATAGACAAGTCTTGTCGTTTTATCTAGTCTGCAACCCTGTGCTGTTTTATGGGAGCATTTAGGCCACTCACATTGAGAGTGATTATTGAAAGATAAGTTTTTATTGACATCATGTTGCCTGTGAAGTCCTTGTTTCTATAGATTGTCTCTGTAAATTTCTGTTCTGTCACTCTTGAATTATTTGTTCTTTTACAGAACCCCCTTAATATTTCTTGTAGTGCAGGCTTAGTGGTCACATATCCTTTTAATCCTTGCTGGTCTTGGAAGCCCTTTATCTCTCCATCCATTTTGAGTGTCAGCCTTCCTGGATAAAGTATTCTTGGTTGCATGTTCTTCTCATTTATTGCCCTGAATATGGCTTGCCAGCCCTTTTTGGCTTGCCAGGTTCTGGGAACAGGTTTGACATTATTCTGATGGTCCTTCCTCTGTATGTAAGGAACCTCTTCTCCATAGCTTCCCTTAAGGCCTCTTCTCTGGAATTATGATTCACGAGTTTCACAATTAAGTGTCTGGATATCTTTCTAGACTTGTCAATATTCCTGCTTCTGGGACATGAACACTTGTTCCATTCCCCAGACTAGGGAAATTTTCATCCAGAATTTGTTCAGATTTATCTTCTAGTCTTCTCTCTTTCTCCACCCCCTCAGAAATTCCAATAATTTTGATGTTAGAAATTTTCATGGTGTCATTTATTTCCCCAATTCTGTTTTCATGGCTTCTAAGCTGTTTGTTCCAGGCCTTCTTCTGATCCTTCTTTTCTATCAGTTTGTCTTCTAGATCACTGATTCTATTTTCTGCCTTGGTTACCCTAGGTGTTAGAGTATTTAGATTGGATTGGATCTCACTGATAGCATTTTTAACTTCTGCCAGATCAGCTTTCACTTCCACCCTTAGAGATTCTATATTGTCACTAATGGTCTTTTCCAACCTAGCCATTGCCTGGGTAATTATTACCCTGAATTCCCTTTCCAATATACTGTTTATGTCCATATCCAATAGTTCTGTGAGAAAGGGCACAGTCTCTGAATTTTTCCTCTGTTGGATTTTCCTCCTCCTAGTCATTTTGGTGAGAGGTGGTTGAGGGAATGTATAGCTAAATATATCAACAATAATTCAGGCAAGGTGCAGACTTTATTTAAAGTTGGGGGCTCTTCCAAGTTATTCAAGAGCTCAGACACCCCAGATATCCATGCTGCCTTCTCTGTACTGAGGTAAGTTTTCTCATTATAATTATTTTAAAGGAATTGCTCAAAATAGCATAAGCTATTAAAATCTTTGTACATATAATTTAAAACATATGAAACATTATTAGAAATATATTTCTTAATGAAAGAGATAATACTTATGTTTAAAATAAATGTTATTTATAACTAGAATAAGAGGACAGGATCAATTCTTATGCTACTTTCACATTTCTACACATAAGCCCTGAGAGATTTTGGCCACATAAAAATAGAAATTCAAAGAGTTTTTCAGGAATAATCTCAATTTTCTGAAATCTTTTTGTGTTGCATACCAATGTCACCTAATGACCTAACATCAAAAACGTCTTTTGTAATTATTTAACAACTTGATTAGGTCTTCATTTTGTGTGTGTGTGTGTAAAATAGAAAGAATCAGAGAAACTAGATTTGCAGAAGATTTTTACTTTTATTACTTTTCTTACTCTTATCAAATGATTTAGTTATACCTGTTACTTTTTCATTTAGAGGCATATATTCAGAGAAGCAAAATATTATTAATATAAGTATGTCTTTATGTAATATTTTGAATAAAATGCTATTACCATATTTATTGAACAAACTCTTGTGAAAACCTTGGAACTTCATATTTGGCTTCTTCGATTTTTGGAAAATGTCTGTCATGAAACATAATTGGCAAAGCCAGTTCTCATTGTCAAGTCAATCAGCCAAATCTGTCTTATTTCCTGTCAGAAAAAGCCTGACTCTATTTTTCAATTCAATAAATATGTTAATACATTTTATTATGACAACCATTCTACTTCTGAATTCAAAGATAGTTAAAGAATGTATCTGTTACATAAGTTTGCTTCTTAAATGAAATAAAGCATGTCACTGTCAATATTTCTTACTGGTAATAATTCTTTGCTAGCATGGATCTCAGCATCAAAAGCATTGCAGTTTTTGACACACTAAAGGGAAGGGGAGATGAGGTCAGTTCATGACATTGTTTTTATCTCTACTATTCTTTAATATAGCTGAATTCAGAACACTCTAACACACTGCTTTGCAGATGACAAGGAAAGACAAAGAACATTGGTGAAGTTAATGATGTATTCATTAAAAGAACTTAAGGGTTGGCACCAATATTTTAATTGTCCCTTTGTTTGGTACTTCAAAAGACTTATACTCAGGAGCAAAGCACCATAAGATGGATGTAAAATGACAAAGGGCTATGGGGGAGAGGTGGTAGCAATAGGGTGATAGTAAGAAGTGAACAACTGGCTCTCTAAGAAAAAAGGTATGTTTAGATACATATAGAAGTCATTACAAATTTTAATGATATAAACAATGTAGAGCATACAATTTTCAGGCAATAATGAAGTGTACAGTAGTCCTCACTATAAATTCCATATAGGAAATTGATTCTTACAGGAAGCTTTTGTTGAATTTTAGCAAACCCCTGTATCCATCATCAATCCTTGATTACATTTGATGGATGAACATAGTTTTGACAAGAATGTTGTTTCATAATTTGTTTACAATAACAAGAAAGATGAAAGTGAAACCACAGGAACATGTCTGAATTTGACTTGTTTGTCAATGATGTGAGTGATTTTTTAACTGAATTGGATCATAGTTTTCAATTCCTAGAAGAATATCTCCTCAATTTTTTGCACTATGCACCATATAATGGAAACTTGTAAATTTTATCTGAATTCTTAAAATTTTTGCTGTCACTTTCTAAAGTGTAGCTAATTAATAAACAAACCAACTCCTTTGCAGTGTTTGTTGATTTACTTTGTGATTTCAAGCTACCAAGGGGATGTATCTAGTACACAGAATATATATCTATATATATCTGAAAAGGCAGAATATCTATCATCTCTCTATCTATCTATCTATCATGTCAGAAGTCAACAGTAAAATCTGAACAGTCAGATTAGACAATGGGAAAAGGCATAAACAAATATTTTATTTTATTGCAGATTGCAAACAAGCATGTAAAAAGATATTCAACATTATTAGCTACTAGGGAAATACAAATTAAGACCACAATGACCACACAATATCAAAATGACTAAAAAATGATAACAACAAATGCTGATGAGCATGCATAAAAATTTTATCACTTATACATTGCTGGTGGGAATGTAAAATGGTATAGTCTGGAAAACAGTTTGGCAGTTTCTTACAAAGCTAACCATGCAGTCACTATATGACTTATCAGTTTTATTCCTGGGAATTTTTCCTAGATAATGAAAACTTATATTCATACAAAAACCTGTACACAGATGTGTTTAGCAGATTTATTCATAATAACTAGAAACTGCAATTAGCCCAGATGTCTAACAGTAAATAGTTAAATCATAGTACATATATACCATGCTTAGAGAAAAAAAAGTGAATCCTAAAAGGTCAGATGCTGTATGATTCAATTTATTTAACATTTTGAAATAACAAAATTTTATAAATGGAGGAGAGATTAGTAGCTTGCCAGAGCTAAGGACCAGAGATGAAATGGGGTGAGGGAAAGGGGTGAATGGGGTTATAAAAGGTCAACAGGATGGATTCTTATTGTGATGGAACTGTTGCATATCTTGACTATACACATATACTTGTGTATATGTGTATACACAAACCTATGCATATGATAAAATTATATAAACACACATACAAATGAATGTAAGCAAAATGGGAAATCTGAATACGTGGTGGATTGTATCAATGTCAATATCCTGGTTATGATATTACTCTGTAGATTTACAAATACTACTACTGGTGGAAACTGAGTAAAGTGTGCATAAGACATATTATTTCTTACAACTGCATGTAAATATGGAATATGTTCAACAAAAATTTTATTTTTTTTAAGATTTATTTACTTACTTGAGAGAGTGAGCAAGAGAGAGTGTGTGTGCAAGTTGGGGAAGAGAAAAGGGAGAGGAAGAGAGAGAGAAGCAAACTCCCCACTGATCAGGGAGCCTGATGCAAGGCTCCATCTCCCACCCTTGAGATCAAGGCCTGAGCCAAAATCAAAAGTCTGATGCTTAACTAACTGAGTCATCCAGGTGCTCCATCAATGAAAATTTTAATTAAAAAATTATTATGATGTAGTAGCATTTAACCCAGGATTGTATGCATAATTAAAGATTAGGGAAAACTGTTAATGTAATTTGTTATATTAAAAGCTTAATGGGGAAGGATTCTGAGACATTTTCAAATATAAAAAATCTTTTATATATTTCAAATACTAAATTTCTATTAAAATAAATAAGTAAAATCTAAGAAAAAAACTACCTCTTGGCAAGTTAAGAACAGAAAGAACTTCTTAACTTGATAATCAAATATATATGCAGTTATTCACAGCCAGTATCTTACCTAATAATGAAATACTAGAAACATACTCACAGACAACACTTAAAACCACTGCTTCCCCCAGTATTATTCTAGAAAACCATTCCAATACTAAGAAAATAAACATTATTAAAATTGAAAAATAATGAAAATATGACACAAAGCTATTCTTATTTGCAACTGATGTGACTACCTGAGGAAAAATAATATTCAACATCATCAACTGAAGTATATTAGACCTAGTAAAAGAAAAGTGGTCAAAATACAGATAAACTTACAAATCCATAACTTTTCTCTGCAGTGGAATTAACCAAACAGGAAATATAAAAAGAAAAAAATACTACATGTAGAATAACAATAAAAACTATAAAGACTTGAGAAATAAACTTAAGAACTGTGCAACACCTCTAGGAATCAAATCTATTGAAAGACCTGAATTAATGAGAAGATATTCTATGCTCTTGGTTGTAGTGAAGTTCTGAATTGAGAAAAGATCACTAATTGGATAGGAAGACCAAATATTTTTTTAAAAATCTACACCCCCCCCAAAAAAAAGGGACACCTGGGTGGCTCAGTTGGTTAAGCAGTTGCCTTCGGCTCAGGTCATGATCCCAGCGTCCTGGGATCGAGTCCCACATCGGGCTCCTTGCTCCACGGGGAGCCTGCTTCTCCCTCTGCCACTCTGTCTGCCTGTGCTCTCTCTCTCTCTCTCTCTCTCTCTCTCTGAAAAATAAATAAATAAATAAAATCTTTAAAAAAAATCTATTTTCCCCAAATTAAGCTACTCATTCAGTGGACATTCTCTTAAAAACCTCCAAAGGACCTTATCTGGAACTTGATTTTACAATTCCTTCAGAAGAAAACTTTAACCAAAGATTATGAAAATAATACTAATGACAAACTTATTCTGTAATTTTCAAATATCCTGTTAATATCGTCGTACACTTTATATTCAGGAGACAGATAATTTCTATATTTTTGAAGCTGCTTTGGAACACAAAGATGTATGGAAATCTCCATTCATGAAGAGGTGCATAACTCTGATACTAACACTGGATACAGAGCAAAAATAAACTATAAAGACAGTAAATAAATGATAGTCATATTGACTCATGAAGAGTCACATTGATTACTGAAGCAGAATTGACCTGAGAAGCGGATCCATGCATATATGAGTTTTAATCATTAATAACACAATTATTGACAATTTAAACTAGAATGAACACTTTTTCAAAATACACTTGATATAAGTTGTATCCCCTTCTTCATACATTACATTATAAAAACTCCTATGCAGTTATACATAGTTATGTGTATAAAATTTTAAAAATTTTAAATTTTAAATTTAAAAATTTTAAAAATTTAAAAATACAAAAATATATAGGATAGTATTTTTACAACTTGCAACTTGGGGAGAGGAAGAACTTTTTAATTAAATATCAAGGAAAACACTGAAAAATCTGTCTATAGAAAAGCTTTAAATTTCTCTAAATAAACAGAGTCAAAATATGAAAGACAAGTGTCTCTGGAAGAATTATCATTTGCTATATATATTCCAGATGAAGGATTTTTTGTATTGCTGTTAAAAGTTTTCCAATCCATTATTTGTTTAACGAAAAAAGTGTTTGTTAAAATAACATAGTGACAGTGTTGACTACATAAAAATTGTACATTCTCTGTAAAATATAACAAACTACTAAATGGTTATATATACACACACATATATTCTATTAGAAATGGTGATAAAGGAGACCTTCCCTTTTTCTGTACATAGTTCTGTATTTTTTTCATTATTGTAATAAAGTATTCACATCTTACTTTAGAAATTAAAAAAAAAGTTAAAAATATGACAGGATGAAATAATTACTATCAAGATTACTTCACGTCCAGTCTCTCAGCTAAGGCACTGGGGCTTCCACCTGCGAGGCACATGCTGAATGGCATCTGGAATTAATGTTGGTTAAGGCAGGTGGTTTCAATAATTTCCATTCACCTATAGCACATCCAATATCCACTTGTCTTGGATGAGCCCTGGGAGTCCTTGTACTTGTTGAGTTCCTACTTGCTGGTAATCCCTTTTCCAAATAATTTTTCTAGCACCTTTTTGGTAGCTTCTCTCTTTGGCGGTTCAGTTCCCTTTGAGCACAGACCCCTGTCCCTAGGGCTAGTGTGCTCCAGCATCATTTCTGTCTGCCCACGGAGTGGGACAGGTGAGATTTGCTTTATTCCCAGTTGCTTTCATCACCGTGGGTGAATTGAATACCAAACTCAGGTCCCATCTGTTACAGGAACTCTCTCTGCTTTGCTGCATTTGTTTGATGAAATCTGAGCCACCCCCCAAAGGAAACTTAAGGATGCTAGAACCATTTAGCCAAGCCACTGCCTGGCTCTTGTTGGCTGCCAAATTCAAAGCCTCGGTAGGCTTTTTTCGCCCTGCTTCTATGTGGTCCCAGGCGTCTTCCTCTTCTCTACTGGTCAAGTCCTGGCTATTCTTCATTTGCCCCTCAATTTTCTCTTCATCCACTTCCCTTTTTGCTCTGTGTCCTGAGAAGCTGACCTCTATAGACTGTGTGACCACTGTGATCATCAGAGAGCTGGAGGAAAGAAAGCTCAGGGTATTTATTCCCTTCTGGTTTCTCCCCACAAAGCCAGAATTCCTTTCAAAAGATTCTCTCCTATAGCTCCAAGACTCACAGGCTCTGGCAACTGCTCCCTCCCTTTATCCCTTAAATAGTAACTATTGCTTGCACAGGATTTTTGACTATTCCTGTAAGTTTTCTTTAATGTTGCTCATGCCTTTATTAATAGATTCCTTACTAAAAGTTTCTTCAGCCACTGTTTTGAGTGAGCCGCCTGTGTCCTGCCAGGGTTCTAATGTAAGCCATGTGAATGCAGCTGGTAAGATGTAAGCCCAAGAGATTTCCAGTTATGGCACTTAGAATAACAGGACCACAGTCCTTTGAGTCTGATTTTTTAAATCGCTTTCCTGTTAATGACAAACCGTATTCATAAAACAAGCAATGCAACAATTCTTCCCTAATCAACACAATTGCAGAAATACTAAAGATACCTGATGTTTCTTTAGCCCTTGGTTAAAGAAAACATAGCATTTTAGGGTTAATATCCATACTGATAAAGTAGGTTTTAAATCTAAAGACTTACACCTATAAACCAGTGTTAACAATTGTGAATTTAGAAAAAACCTTTTAAGTTCATGCTTCATCTATTCAGCATATTTTCTTTTTCTTTTTAATTATTTTATTTTCCAGGAAGTGCTAGGCCACATTATTTTTGAGTCTTTCATTAGATCACAATTTCTTTTTGGACATATTGATCACAGCACTTTGTCTATTGTAATATTTAATTGACTGTTTCTTTAATAATTTGATTAAAAGGCAAAGTCATATAAAAGGTAATTGAAGCACTGGTTTAGTGTAAGTGATTTGTAAATATTTTTGGTAGTGTACATTTATTTAACAAATATTTATTGATCTTTTATTATGTGCTGGACATGCTTTAGGGACAGGATTTTCATGCAGCAAAAATTTATGGTGCACTACAGTCAAAGTAGTTTTTATAGTAGAAATCAAAAACACAAATGCAAAACATGTATTTTTTTAAGATACAGTCCATTGTGTTTTAATATTAATTATTAATGTATTTTATCAATGTATTTTAATTAATTTTTATTGTTAATAAATTTTATTGTTAATTTTTATTGTTAACAATTAATTTAATTAATTGTAATTATTAATGTATTTTAATGCATGGCAAAACACACTTCTATTATACTGTTTCTATAGAAAAAATGCATTCTAAGTATTAACGAACTTTTAAGTGGATGCTTGGCTTTCAATCTGTTTAAATTGAAAACTGTTTCTATATGACCCCTTTTAACATTTAGAAGAAGATGCTCTGAAGGCTTATAAATCTAGGTTAACAATCAGAACTATAAAAGAGGTAATTTAATCCTCGCTTTAAATCATTTTTGGCATTTCTCTTTCCTTGCAAATGATAAGGAAAAACAAATGAAGTCTTAGAAATTAATTAAATATAGACCATTACAACAAACAGGGTTTAACCATTGTCCTAAATTTCAAATCAGAAATAAATAATTATATGAATGGCACTTATCTGAGATTGAAGCAAAACAACAATGCGATGGGTGCTTATTGACTTGTCTTTTTTGGGAGTTGATGGGCCTCAGTAGGTAATAGTAACTCTGCTATAAGTGATGATGTCACACATTATTATATCAGAAGGAGATCATCAGTTCCCAGAAATGCTGACCATCTGTCTTGAAATATGTTCAGCATATCACTCACAATATAAAATCTTCTTTCCAGGCTCCTTAATTTGGCGGCTGTATCCATTTTTAAGTTTAGCTTGGTAAAGGATTTCTGTTCTTGTAAGATGAGTCATTTATCAAATCCTAGTACAGCTCTTGTCAGAAAATTTTAAATGTAATTCCTAACATGTAATAATTTTTTTATTTAGTTCTTTTTACTGTTCAATGTTTTCTTCACCTTTATCGTTCTATTTTAAACTAGGAATAATTTGAGTTTCTTGTTGTTGTTTGTTTGTTTGTTTTTGCATCTAGTCTATCCACTGTCATTCTCAAAGATATTAGAAGACAGTGTAGTTTCAATACTTTTTTCTAGAGTGATCTAATGGATCTTTTTCCAACTCTAAAAACTTCATATTCGGAAAGAGATGCTGTACTTGGCTATATGTTCTATCCATTTCCAACGTTTATCACTGTGTTTTAGAAGTCTTGCCTTTATCCTGCTGAGGATGTGTGTGCTGCTTCTTGAAAAGTTGTCATGCTGATTACTCTTATTTTTAGATCTAAAGTGTGTTTGATTCTATTTATTTCACAGCCCACTAGCTTATAGACTGGCTGCAGTTTCTCAGCCAGACTTTATGCATGGTGTTTGCCATTTCTGTATTTATGCTAATGCTGGAAAATATCTCCTGTGCATAAAAATATTTGCACTGTAGGTAAGACTATACCTGTGAACTCTACTTTAAAAACTTAGCTTTATAAACAGCCCTCTTGGGGCGCCTGGGTGGCTCAGTGGGTTAAGCCTCTGCCTTCAGCTCAGGTCATGATCTCAGGGTCCTGGGATCGAGCCCCATATCGGGCTCTCTGCTTGGCAGGGAGCCTGCTTCCTCCCCTCTCTGGCTGCTGCTCTGCCTACTTGTAATCTCTCTCTCTCTCTCTCTGTAAAAAAGAAAAAAATAAAAAAATAAAAAAAAAAACTCAGTTTAAAAAAAGAAAAAATAAACAGCCCTCTTGGGGCATTATTTACAATGAATCAATACTTTTAGAACTCCTGTGTTCAGGATACCTTTAGCGATAGATTATTGTGTTAGTTGATTCTAAGATTGTTGGTGAATATTTATTTGTTTCTAATAGGCATCTATAAATCTTAGAAGATACATTATGTTGAATAGCTGGTAAATTTGATTTGCAGATATTTGGGTTGCAAAGTATAACTTTAACTTAGAAAAAGTACACAATCGATAGAGGAATTTATTTTCTGCATACATCTCAGGTACTCAACAAAATTTTTACCATGAGGACTTTTAGTTATTTAAAAATGCGCTTAAACTAAGAAAAATTATGAAAATCGTTGAGTTTTGGGTCAGCATGTTTTCTTCTAGTTAAATGCTTGGATTTTAGAAAGTAATGCTATGAAGGAGGAGACAATCAGCATTATTTACTTTCTTTTTCTCTCATATTTTTTAGTTTGAAAAGGTTCATAATATTTGTTCCTTTCTGCACCATAATTCCTGTTTTTTGATCTAAGTTCTACGTGTAAATCGATTTACTGCCACCATTGTTTGCCTTGATGACTTAAACTCATTAACAAAGATACCAGACTCTCTGAGTCCTCTTGTGGTCAGCGGCATGTCACTGTTGAGTACTATCAAGAAGGGCTCATGAGACTATGGACTCTGAAAAACAACCTGAGGGTTTTGAAAGGGCGGGAGTGGTAGGTTGGGGGAACCAGGTGGTGGGTAATAGGGAGGGCACGTATTGCATGGAGCACTGGGTGTTGTGCAAAAACAATGAATACTGTTATGCTGAAAAAAATAAATAAATAAATTAAAAAAAAAGAAGGGCTCATGAGTTTTATATTTTTTAAGTTTGCCATCACAGAGAATATAGACCCCTCATTTTTATAATTAAATGATAATTTAGTTAGGTATACTCTTCTTTGATAATAGTTTCCTTCCCTTGGAGCTTCATAAACACTATTACAGTTTTTACAGGCATGACATGTTATTAAGGAAGTCTAAGGCTGACATCATTTCTCCCTTTATAGGTAATTTTTTTAATTGGATGGAAAAGGACTTTTCTCTTTATTTTTGAATTTCTATAATTTAACTATGATTTATTTCTATTCAGGCACTCTAAAAAACTTCCAAATAAAACATATTTTTTTCAGTTTGCAGATTTGTCTTTCTACTTGTTATTAATTATTTCTTATATATTATACTTATGAATGCTTTCTATCCTTTCGTTTTGTTTGTTTGGAATCTTTACTAAAGGAATACACTTTACCTTTATGCTATCTTTTCCTTAATCATCCTTCTTATACATCAGTATAGCTCTGCTGTTTTAAATCTCTTTGCTTCTATCTCTGTGTTCCTTTGATTACCTCAAGTCCTTTATACAACATTAATTGTACTTGATTTTAGCTGTGTCTGTTGTGATTCCTGCTTATTATATCATGAATTTATTTTTCTCTCTTGGAAGTGTTTGCTTATTATATCAGAAATTGTGTCTTTTTGTTATCAGTTTATTTCTTTAGCTTTGCCATACTCTTTTCTTTGTATTTTGTTGTATCATCTTTGAGCTATATCATATTTCCTCTTACCTTTAGAAGCATAATTGAATGCTTTACTAAGGTCTTTTATAGAACATTGGTAGGAAAACCAGCCAGTGCTCCCTGCATTATGTGTTCTACTAGAGTTATCTTTTTCCAAAGTGTGTTTGTATCGTTTTCACAGCACTTCTTTTCATCTTGCTAATGGTAAATTTAAGTGCTCCATCCAGATCCTGTTCTGATATAGTACAAGTTAAATTCTTTGATATTTGATGTCCTTTTGACATAAGTGGATGTACCTCTCTGCAAATGTTCACTGTCTCCCTGGCTCCATGAGAGTATACTTTCTTGCCTTGTTGATTTTGAATTTCACTATGTGATATTGATTTTGTACCTTACATTCCATGGTCAATGGAATGTGAGGAGAGATGCCATGAACAGAGGCTTTAAGGCTTTAACTGTGCTTGCACGATGACTTGTCTTCCTGAGCTACCACTTCTACCATGAGAAGAACATGATCTGGGCAGTTGCCAGTGCCAGAGTGAGGAGATAGGTGGAGCAGATTTAAATTCAATCCCCATTCTTGAGCCAATCCAAGACTCTCATAGCTAAGCCCAGGAGTATCACAGACATTTCTCAGACTCACAAGTGAAAAAAATTAATGTTTTTTATACAAATTCAGGTTGTATTGTTTCCTGAGGCTATGAGGTTCTTGTTATTCATCATTATTGCTACAAAATTTGATTATAGATCTCACCCCTTTATTTGGAATTATTTTGTTTTTTTTCTCTCAAATTGATTGTTTTCAAGGTACTTTTTCCAAGGGTTCAGACTATAAAAGTCAGAAAGGGGATAGTTTAGTTAAGGCTGAGATAGACCTAAGTAAGAGGCTTATGATCTGTTCTTTCTGGAGATCCCATGAAATGCCCTGCACCAAGGAGATACTCCACTCCTAGGTCTATGACAATTCCATTTTAGCCTAGCACCATGGAAGATGGTAATTCTTGGTGGCCCTTCCTATTGACCCATGACCTTGAGGTGGTTTTGCCTTAATATTTAGGGGCTTTTACTGCTGAAAGTTTCCTCTGAACTTTCCCAGGGCTGTTTAAACACTAGTTAATCTGCTTGCCCTCAAATTGGAAGATATCAGTCTAAATTCTTAGACTATTCCTGAGACACGCTTTCTTTCCTTATCAATAGCTCTATGGAAAGAGAGCTAAAAGCCATACCATGTCAGATACACCTGGCTGTTTGGTCATGGGATTTGTTTCTCCTTATGCTTATGAAATGAATCTACCTGATTGCTACAGAAGAATTTTTGACAGTTTATTATTATTGTTTATTCATTTGTTTATTTAATGCATGTTCCTCTTATTAGGCAATGGGGTTGGAAACTTTTCCATTCTGCTTTATTTTACAGTTCTAACCTGGAATTTATTCATATATTATGTAGAAATGCCACATGGAAGACTTAGACTGTACAGGAAGTACATTGCCTATTTAACAAAAATCTAGCTAAGAATAATTTTTTTTTCTAAAACTATGTTCTAATGTATATCACAATATATTTTGGATCAATTTAAAATAATAATGCTTTTTGTACTACAAAAAAATCTAGAGAAAGTCAGTTCTCTATAAATGTAAAAAGATTAAGTATTGGCAATACTTAATGATACTTAATGATGGACCAATGAAGACATGAAAAAAATGCCATAGCTTTGATGTTTTCAATGTCATACTATAGATTTTATATATTGAAAGTCAATAAAATAACATTTGTCTTTGATATTTGTTACCAGTGTATTACACTAGGTCAAAAACTATGTTCAGATTTGCTCGTGCCACTTTATATCGGTCCACTAATGAATATTTCCTTATGCCAGCTAACTTTTGATGTTACAACAGAATATGTTATTTTTGCTTGATTTTAACCTGACCCAATTTATTAAGAAGGCATGCTAGCGCATAACCTAGGAGTTTCTGAATACTCCATTAGGAATGAACGTAAGTATTTTTTTATATTTAGTGCATCAGCAAATAGAGAAAATGGCTTAGCAGAAGCATCTTTCATCTAAAAGTGGTAAAGGGATCTATATCAATATTTGCTGGAATTAGAGTATAGTGGATTAGGTTATGCATTATGCAATGATAATATTTATTTTAGAAATTGGTCTTCTTTGCAAAGTAAAGCTTTAATGGGGAGTAAGGGAGGAAGAAATGATTATAATTCATATCAATTTTACCAGTTCTCTTGTATTATCGCAAAGCATTTATATCTTTTTAAATATCTTTTTAAAAAAAAAAAAACCTCAAAATTTATTCAGCAAAGTGCAGGCAATCAAACCAAATGAAAGTTATCTGAGTAGCAAGTTATCTTGCTTATAATGTGGAATGAAAGCAAATAAGCATGAATAGAGGAAAGCCACCTCTTCTTGTTGGCTGGCATAGGGTCATTGAGTATTTAAATCAACTTTAATTACTGGCAAGCTGAATTGTTCATTAATGGTTTGCCTGTAGCAACACAAATAGCGCATTTAACAATGTTGTGAAAATACTGTAGCACATCATCATCCTCAGTCAGGGATATTGCCTGGAAGTGCAATTTAGTTTGATTTACCCAAGATCATTTATTAAGTCAATGACAACAAAGGTTTTAAATTCTTAACTTCTGAGTTTCTTTTCATTGCTTCTGTTTTCTGAACTATGCTGTCAAAAGTGTGACACTGAATAAAGGAAACCAAATTAAAAATGGAGTTGGGAGCCCAGAAGGGGGAGCTCTCATATTCTACCACTGGTCATCAACTGTAGACGCAAAGAGGAATAGAGGTACCTTGCTTTCCGAACTGGAAGAAGCTTACTTTACTGCTCAGCAGGAGGGAAGAGGAATTTCTTCTTGGCCAGCAGCAAGCTCAGCCAATAGGAAAATACCACAACTCGCCCAGTGAGACCTGAGCTCTCACTTTCTTCCTTCCATGGTCTTTTATTCAAAGTGGCCTCTCCCAACTTCTTCCATTACTCTATGAAGTAAACTTCCTCTCCTTTGATTCCCAGATTTGCCTAGGATTTGCCATAGTTTGCATGTCCTGAATTGCCAAATAAATCTATTTGGCTGGTAAAAATAATTGGCTGTTTTACTTTTAAGGTTCAAAATATATTAATTTACCATACATTTTTGTGACTTCTTAATTCCAGTGGGGAAGGTGTACATTTGTAATAATCATGGAGCTGCTTGCTAGGTTTGATAGAGCCCAAATATTGTAAGCAAATTCTTCATGTCAGCTGGCCTTCTAGTGTGTATTCTGATTCATGTTTTGAATTGGGTTCATATATATTCCCTTCAGGTCAAATAGAGAACACTATATGAATTATTCTGAAGCATTTGGAAAAATTTTAAATTATTTAGACGTCTGATACAAAGAATTAGAAGTATATGTTTTATTTTAAGACTTTCTATATACAATATTTGATCCAAGTTCAAGGGATAACTCAGGAGTAAAAATAAATCTCCACTTAAAAGCTGACCTCTCTCTTCTTTACAGACAGTCTTGAGGGGTGCTCACAGAGTGGAGCTGTCACAGCACTGGGTTAACTGTGACATTTTGAAATGATTGTGGTTGTAGAACTTCCTGCAGGCAGTTGCTGCTTGCTTTGTTAAATTGCACACATTTTTCAGTCAAACATTTTCCTGGCTGCATCAAAGGTGTTGAGTAACTGTGTTAACCTTGGTGTGTTTTGGCAATAGGAGATCAAGTAAAAGTCAATAAATGTCTCTCACAGCCCTGATAAACTCCAAGGGCACAAACAGAGGTGTTTATGAGCTGTAGGAGACAATTTGGTCAAGTATACGTTTTCCCTCAGATTGCTTATTGCCATTTTAGTGTTAGCAGAACATATTTTAAGTCACTTCTTTGACAGAACATATTGGTTGGCTTTGCGTAGGCTTCTGTGTTTTTATGAGCCAGATGGCAATTACCCATTTTTGTGCACTGTTATCTTTTAGCTTTAAGTATCACATTTACTGGGAAGCTGGACTTCACTCTAATTTTTTTTTTCCATTTTGAGCAGTCCTACCTTATAACATATCTTTATGAAGAAAGATTAATATGGGCACATATGAAATTATTAAATGTGTAAGAGGGAAAAGACTTTTTAAAAAATGGATTCATTTGTAATGGGATTGCTTTCTTTGATTGTTTCCATTTCTTGTTTGTCTTGTGATCATTTTAGAAGGATAGTCATGGTTATACAAATGCAGGTATATCCCCCAACTTATTTTTTTAGGTTTTCAGAAGTTAAAAAAAAAAAAACACAAAACACAAAACATTAATAAATATAACTTAGGATTTTACTTATATTCATGGCACTCTTCTGAAAAAAATATGCTCTTATATAGTAGTTATAAAGAAAATAAACATATTAAAATCTCTAATATTTTGAAATTTAAGTGTTAGTGAAAATAATACCTATTAGAAATAAGTTAAGTGGTGCCTGGCTACCCAGTCAGTCGAGATCAATTTGATCTCCGGGTTATGTGTTTTGAGCCCCATATTGGTTGTAGAGATTATTTAAAAAAAAAAAATCTAAAAAAAAGGAAAACAAAAAGTTAAAAATCTGTGATCTTTGAAGTGAATATTCAAGCCAGCATAATTTAAATGAAATAAAATATGGGGGGTTAAGAATTCATGATTCACCTCTTTCTCTCAAGTTCTTGTAACACAAAGAAAAAAAATGATTTTGTTTGAATTTCAGCATCAGTTTTTGTACTTTGGTTATAGAGACTGACATGTAGTAAGTAATAACTATCTGGGGAGACTAAAAGGGAAATTATTAATTTATTGAAATATACTTAATTAAACATAAAGCAACTTTTTTCCCCTCTACTTAGTGATTCTGAATATATTTAAATTGTTCTCGGGATTTCTGATAGGTGGATACAATACAATCTGACTTCTTTTTTCTTAAATGTAGCTTGTTTGTAATAATGAAGCTTGCATGATTATTTGATGAAATGACCATTCCTTTAGAAATGATAACAAAGGTTGTGCAGTCCAGTTTCTAGACAAGACTATATCTAACTAGCTTGTCCTGCAGAGAATCTTTATTCTAGAATTCATAGCCTCTATTGGTGCCCTGATCATTTTCCTAAGAAACTCCCAAAAGTGCTCCCTTGAATCTAGCTCAGGACTGTTAAGCTCTGTGTTATTCTATGACCACTGCCTCCACTTTAAGTCCCAATCACTTTCTGACCTGGTTCATTATCTTTTGATTGTCATAGTATTGCTGAAACTGTTTTGCTAAGGCTACTTCCTATTAGCCAAAACTAATGATTTCTTCCTGATTCTTACCCTCTTATGCCCTTGCACCCTATGAGGCTATTGACAGCCTCTTCTTTTCCTACCTTCTTCCTTTGGCCTCAGTGACACTGGTCTTCCTGCTGGGACTGCCCTTTTTGGTCTCCTCCAACGAGATCTCATCCATTGCCATGTTTCAACTTTCACTATATTTTGTTGATTCCAGAATTTTTATCTTTATCACTGATGTCTCTCTTGAATTTCAGATCTTTAGTTCTAATGTTTAGTTGATGGAAATGGGTTTATGAATGTCCAGCAAGGATCTTGAGGATTACATGTTGTCATGCCTAATTTATCATTTCATTTTACTACTCTTCACTTTTGTTTCAGGCAATCATGATCCCCTTCCCCCAATATTCAGCCTGGAAGCCACAAAGCTCTTTTTATCTCCTCTCTTTCCCAGAACAGTACTACCAACAGTAAGTTATCATGTCTGTCAGAAATGTTTTCCATGTGTTGTTCAATTCTGACTTTTCCTTTCCATTACTTTTGCAATTATCCATTCCCTCTTGATTGTTACCAGTGCTAGACAGTTTGTTTCTCCAATTTTTATGTTTCTTCTACTCTAAACTCTACAGTGTCTCTGAAATTGGAATCTTTCCAATGGAACCAATCAGGTCACTTTCCTGATCAAAAACTTTAGCCACTTGTTTTCAAGAAAAAGTACATGCTCCTTCTTCCTGGTATTTGGGACCCGACGCAGTCTGTCTTTACATATCTAGCTTGGGTTATCTTGCAGCATTTCTCTCCAGGCGCTGTGTCTCATTCTTAGCTTTTATAAACATGTATTTTAAACATTTCACTCACAAAATTTTGTTTAAAATGTCATATATTTAGTTTATTGAGAATCACAACTCACTGGGATATTAACATGTAACAGCTTTGTAACTTTATCTCTTTTCCCCAGCTAAGATCTCAATTTTTTTTCTACCAAAAAAGCAAACTTTTTTTTTTTGCCTCAGAAGTGTCACTCAAACTTTGTGCACTGTTTTTTCATCCTCCTAGTATAAAATAGAGCCTTGCTTAAGAGAAGATCTTGGCCTCTCTTCGTTTGGTTCAGTGTCTATAGGGAGCTGGCATTACGTGGTGGTTTCAGTGCATTCCATCAATAGGGTCTCAGAAGAGCTCTTCATGCCTCCATAGTTTCTTGAAGGTTGGGACAGATTTTCTGATTGACTTCTAGATGTTAGCATCATCATTATACATTTTTCTTATATGTGAGCTTCTTTCTTTCACTACTCTGGTGATCTCAAAAGGATCTGTACCCCAGGGCCAGTTCTTGGGCTTGTGGGCATCTGTGGGAACCACAGGGAGAATGGCCTAGCCTACTCATTGATTGTGAGTCTTCTCCTGTACTACCTCTTTACATTTATTTCTTCTCCTGCTTGGGTAGTAGAGAGAGATTGGCATGTAGCCCAGATGTTCCCTAAATTGCTAATAAGGAAACAAAATACCTGTATCCATTTCTTATGTGTCCAGGGGAAGATTGGCAAGGACAATGACATCCCAATGTTCATGAGTTACAGCTCCTTTCTCTAACCCTTTGATGGCTTTTTTTTTTTTTTTTATCTGAACACTACTTCCCTAAAAGGAGACCTCATCTTTTCTCATCCTGCACTGTTATGGTAACCACTAGCTACATGTGGCTATTTAGGACTGGAAATCTGACTGATTTAATTGATGTGTACTGTTGGTGTGCAGAACACATCAGATTTCAAAGACAGGATTATATATATATATATATATATTTCAAAGACAGGATTATATATATATATATATATATATATATATAGTTTCTGGGTTTCAACATTATATATTGAAACTATTTTGAACATATTATTTTTAGGTACTATAAAATTAAAATTAATTCCACAGGTTTATTTTTACCTTTATTAGTGTGACTATGAGAAAATTTTAAATTACATATGTGGCTTTCATTATATTTCTTTTTTTTTTTAAGATTTATTTATTTGACAGATAGAGATTACAAGTAGGCGGAGAGGCAGGCAGAGAGAGAGGAGGAAGCAGGCTCCCAGCTAAGCAGAGAGCCCGATGCAGGGCTCGATCCCAGGACCCTGGGATCATGACTGGAGCTGAAGGCAGAGGCTTTAACCCGCTGAGCCACCCAGGCGCCCAATGCTGATATAGGGGATAGGAAATGTCAAGCTGTAAGAAGGTACTATAGTAATTTAGATATACTATGCTAATTTAGAATGTGGATATCTAGTGTCTTTTGTTTTTAGCTTTTGATCTTTACCTATAAATCAGAGACCACAGGAATAATCCCACCAAGAGTAGCAAAGAAATTTGTTCTTTTTTAAATTTATTGAAAAGGTTTCTTCTGTTTACACCATTAGTCCTGAAAACAAGGGTCAAGGATTGATTTGATCTGTATATTGGGACAACTGTTCAAACTACCTATGTTATAGCATTAAATGAAAGCCGAGGGGATATATTTGAATTGAAATCTTAATGAACAAAAAAACATGCACCATAATGAAAATCAACTAATGTTAAGGCTAGAAATTAATATATTACTGGGAAGTTTTCTTATAAATTTTGATGAAATGGTACAAGTTGTTTTCATCATGTTTGTTAGTATTACCAAAATACTGCAATTATGTCTCTATAGTAATTTAAAAATACATCCTATCCTGTAATTAAATCTGGTTTCAAGTTGAGCACAACTTACTGTACTAAAAAACATTGTTTAAATCTATTTTTGTGAATGAGGTGATAGGTTATATTGCTAAAAGAAATGTGCATACTTTCTTTTTTTAACATTAAAGTGAAAACATTCTAAACATTTATAAATACAGGTCATCGTTAATTACAGAATTACATGAGTTTATCTCTTTTTAGAAAGCCATAGAGAATTGTATAAGAACAGCAAACTCTATCAAGGTAACCTCTATCCCTTATTATAGTCATTATGAAATATTTAAACACTTACTTAAAATGAAGTTGTCCTTTTCCTGCTGCCTAGATGTCATATCTTCTTGGTGAAAGAAATGTCTAAAAATATTCTCCTTCCCTATCTAATTGAGTGTATATGAGAGTATGTCATAATTGGTATTCTGATTGCACGCAGATTCCTCATCATACCCATTTTTGTTTCAATACTGTCATTATCATAGTTTTACATTATCATACTTAAAGCACTTATGATATATGCAGAGAAAGTTGTAAAAGACGAGAGTTGTGATTGTAGGTCTTAGAAAAAAAAATCCATGAGGGTTTCTGAGAAGGACATTTAACCATGAAATAATTTAAAAAATCACTAATAATCATAAATGACAATCTAAACAAGAAATGCAAAGATGATCTTTCAAATCCAAAATGGAGAAGTTTAAAATTTTAATATTTTTGATTTAATCTGTTATCTATCTTACATTATGTTTTTAAATTTCAACTAGATAGATACTATCTGTCTTACATAATGCTTTTAAATTTCAACTAGATTTCAGTTAGGAAGCATGAAGAATAAGAAAAGGGGTTAGGTTTCATTTTTTGTTTTTGTCCTGAAGGATTTATACTGTAATGGAAGATTCTTTGAAAGAATAAAGCACATGATTGAGGAAGCTCTGTCACTCCTTCGCAGCTGCTATTTTGAGTTGCTAACTGCTGACCACAACACACTGTTTAACATTGTCATTTCTACTTAAAATGAATATTTCTAGGAAAGCTAAAACCACTTAAAATATGTTATTTAGAAAGTAAGTACAAAGATATTATTCACAGTAATGTACATATGTATCACATTCACATACACAAATATATATGAACATTTTTCAAAACAAAAATTAGATTTTGATCAATTCTGAAAAAATAGTCCAAATTGTTCATAAGCCAAAGTACCACAGGCTAAGGGAAATTGAGCATTTGTTTTAATTTGGATAAGCAGGATAAAATATTGTGGTATAGAATCAGAGACTCAACTATAGAAAAATAAATAAAGTGAAATTACACGGCCTCTTAATATCTGTAAGAGGTCCATAAAAGATCAGGAAGACAAAAAGCTTGTGAAAACCTTTGAGCTTTTCCAACATCTGAGACAGAGTTCCGTGATTATTACATGCCATCTTTAACTTCTACCAAATAAATATCTTGATTGTCTTTTATGTCCTTGATCAACCTAAATGTCTTAAAATGCTACCTCGTCTTGAGGCTCACTAAATAGTGAAAAAAAATTATAATTTATGATGCAATTTAGCCTTCTTTCAGAAAAAAACTCTAAAATGGGATAAAATATTTAGGAGAAATAATGATTGATGTTTCTTCAAGATAGATGATTTACTAGGTTTTATGCTTATTTCCATTTTTTGCTTCAACAATTTTATATCTCAGTTTGACAGTCCTTTGAAAGTGGTTGACAAAGATGTGACTCCTGTTTATATGTACCTAGGTTGAAGAGGACTCAGTTATAAATTGGGTATCAGAAGGTTGTTTTGTAAGGACCAGATTTGATATTAATCCAAGACAGCCTCTTCAATAAAGGGTGCTGGGAAAATTGGATAGCCACATGCAGAAAAATGAAATTGGACCACTTCCTTACACCACACACGAAAATAGACTCCAAATGGATGAAGGACCTCAATGTGAGAAAGGAATCCATCAAAATCCTTGAGGAGAACGCAGGCAGCAACCTCTTCGACCTCAGCCGCAGCAACATCTTCCTAGGAACAACGGCAAAGGCAAGGGAAGCAAGGGCAAAAATGAACTATTGGGATTTCATCAAGATCAAAAGCTTTTGCACAGCAAAGGAAACAGTTAACAAAACCAAAAGACAACTGACAGAATGGGAGAAGATATTTGCAAACGACGTATCAGATAAAGGGCTAGTATCCAAAATCTATAAGGAACTTAGCAAACTCAACACCCAAAGAACAAACAATCCAATCAAGAAATGGGCAGAGGACATGAACAGACATTTCTGCAAAGAAGACATCCAGATGGCCAACAGACACATGAAAAAGTGCTCCACGTCACTCGGCATCAGGGAAATACAAATCAAAACCACAATGAGATATCACCTCACACCAGTCAGAATGGCTAAAATTAACAAGTCAGGAAATGAGAGATGCTGGCGAGGATGTGGAGAAAGGGGAACCCTCCTCCACTGTTGGTGGGAATGCAAGCTGGTGCAACCACTCTGGAAAACAGCATGGAGGTTCCTCAAAATGTTGAAAATAGAACTACCCTATGACCCAGCAATTGCACTACTGGGTATTTACCCTAAAGATACAAACATAGTGATCCGAAGGGGCACGTGTACCCGAATGTTTATAGCAGCAATGTCTACAATAGCCAGACTATGGAAAGAACTTAGATGTCCATCAACAGATGAATGGATAAAGAAGATGTGGTATATATACACAATGGAATACTATGCAGCCATCAAAAGAAATGAAATCTTGCCATTTGCGACGATGTGGATGGAACTAGAGCGTATCATGCTTAGTGAAATAAGTCAATCAGAGAAAGACAACTATCATATGATCTCCCTGATATGAGGACATGGAGAAGCAACATGGGGGGGTAGGGGGATAGGAGAAGAATAAATGAAACAAGATGGGATTGGGAGGGCGACAAACCATAAATGACTCTTAATCTCACAAATTGCTGTGGGGGTTGATGGGGGGAGGTGGGATTGGGAGAGGGGGAGCGGGCTATGGACATTGGGGAGGGGAGGCGAACCATAAAAGACTATGGACTCTGAAAAACAACCTGAGGGTTTTGAAGGGTCAGGGGTGGGGGGTTGGGGCAACCTGAGGGTTTTGAAGGGTCAAAGGTGGGAGGTTGGGGGAACAGGTGGTGGGTAATGGGGAGGGCACGTTTTGCATGGAGCACTGGGTGTTGTGCAAAAAGAATGAATACTGTTACGCTGAAAAAATAAATAAAATGGAAAAAAAATAAATAAATCAGTCAATAAAAAAAAAAGAAATAAGTCAGAGAAAGATAAATACTGTATGATCTCATATGTGGAATCTAAAAACAAACAAACAAACAAAAAAAAAAACAAACTTAACTTCTCAGTGGTATAACGTAAATTGCATATTCCCTGGTGGCAGCAGCTCAAGGAACAGACCTCTAGAATCTGTATTTTAAAATGGCCCCCAGGTAAAACTGATGTAGGCAGTTAAAAGCAGTCTTCAATGCATGCTAGGAAATCAGTCCTATAGGTGCTTTACGTTCTAGCCTTATTTTTAAAAGTGGTTCATGAGAAATTTACATACCTAAGATTTTGCTTTCTGTCTTGACATTTATGGAGTATATTTTAATATACTACATTATTGGGATGATCAGGTGGCTCAGTCAGTTAGCAACTGCCTTATCTCTGGTGATGATCCTAGGGTCTGGGATCAAGCCCCACATTGAGCTCCCTGCTCAGTGGGGAGTCGACTTCTCTCTATATTCCCCACTCATGCTCTCTGTCACTATTTCTCTCTCTGTTTCTCAAATAAATAAAAATCTTCAAAAAATATATACTAAATTATCTTAGTTGGTCACTTCAAAGCTGGTGTTAATATTTTAGTTTTAGTGTTTGCATATTCAATGATATTCTCCTCATATTTGATAGAATATACTTTCTTGTTTCTGGAATGCTTTGAAATCAACCAGTTAATTTAGGTACTTGAAATTATTTACAAGTAAATAATAGTTTCTGAATTTAAAGAAATATCATCAATTCCAACTTGTAAATATTTATAAACCCTTTCCTATTCTCTGTCCCACTGCTGTTTCCTAGATAATTCCAACAATCTCCTAAGTAACACTTCGTCTCCAGTGTTTAATTATTTATTATAGTTCACAAAGTGTCTTTCTAGGTGATGTTGAGGAGAGGGAACGGATCCTTTTCACTGAGTAAAAGATCCAGGCTTTTTCCTTTTTTTTTTTCTTAAAAATTTATTTTGTTTATTTGAGAAAGAGCGAGTAGATCGAGAGAGAGAGAGTGTGAGTGGGGGTGAGGGACAGAGGGAGAAGCAGACTCTTCTGAGCAGGGAGCTCGATGCAAGGCTCAATCCCAGAACCTTGAGATCATGACTTGAGTTATAGGCAGACACTCAACTGACTGAGCCACCCAGGCACCCCAAAGATCCAGCCTTTATAGCATGGGCATTTTTAAACCTTAAGAGTGCCTTCTGATCCTACTAGAAAGACTTTTCTCCTTACTCTCAATCACATTATATTGATTAATTTGCATGTATTATGGGAACCAAAATTTTGCATTCTTGTAATAGAATTACTTCTAGGTCTTAGGTAAAATCAAGTTAAATACAAGAATTTTATCAAATTCATGATGTCCACTATGCTTTGTGATTATACAGCATCATGGTCTAAGTCTAGTTTGAAGAAGTTTGATTTCACAAAAATTTTATGTGTTCCAATGTCATAAGGCAGGTTCTATTCTCCTCCCAATTTCACACTTCCTCCTCATTGTAACTGATCTAATTAATTGCCAGGGAGACTTAAGTGAATCTATTACTGTTTGAGTGGCCCTTAATATTACCATCTTGCTTGCCATTCCCTTAACTTTCAGGCAGATTGACATATGGTAATTTGAAGATGCTGAAATACCTATTCTGCACATGGTTCAGGGAAAGTTACCTCTTGTCTTAAATTAGAGAGACTGAACACTATGTATGATAAAAATGAAGACTATAGTTGAGATGTCAGAAAAATAAATTAAGATTTAAAAAAGAAAGCAAGTTATTGTGCAAACACGAAGTCCTTTAGGTAGAGGTAAGATTGGAAATTTTTTTCCTTCTGTCCACATAACCTATAATTTTGTTTAAATCCTAGGACTATGTATGATTTATATCATGTTAAAGAGGTAATATTAGGTTTCTCATTTCTGACTATCTTTTTTTAAAAAAAATATTTTATTTATTTATTTGACAGAGAGAGAGATCACAAGTAGGCAGAGAGGCAGGCAGAGAGAGAGAGAGGGAGGGAAGATGACTCCCTGCCAAGCAGAAAGCCCAAGGTGGGGCTCAATCTCAGGACCCCGAGACCATGACCCGAGCCGAAGGCAGAGGCTTAACCCACAGAGTCACCCAGGTGCCCCTCATTTCTGACTGTCTTGAGGAGTGAGACTATGGACTACTTATTTTTGAGTATTCCTAGGTATAATTCCTAAAAGATAGCAGTCAGGCTTTTAATGAATAAATGTTTGTTGAATGAATGTAATTCTAAAAGAAAGAAAAGAATATCAATTTTAGTCTTATCTATTACCAACTACCTGACTTATTGCATAATATTATTGTAGTATCATATTCATCAAATTATATCAGAAATCACTGAAGGAGATTAGAATGCTGCAGCCTTTCAAAAATGATTTAGGACTTCTGCTTTAAATAGTTGCAAAAGGAGTAATTTGGACCAATTCTCCCAGTAAGAATATAAATTCTGAAAAAAATTTGCAGATATCTTGAAATCATCGAGGTTGTGAGAAGATAATGAAAAGTTTAATTAAAATAAAATTATAAGCTTGGCAAGTATGACTGACATAAAAGAGGAAAGAAGGAAGATAATATTGGAATACAAAAGGGGAAATAAAGACAGATATAGAGTAGATTTAAAATATTAAAATATACTATGTCAATTCACACCAATACATTTGAAAATCTAGAACAAATTGAAAATTTGTAGGAAGGTAAAAATAACAAAATTTGAGAATCTAAATAGATTAATAACTATAGAAGAAACAAAAATGGTCCCTAAATACCAATCAACACTTCCTACCTCTCCCCCTGTGAAATGTATCTGTGTCTTTGAGCCCTGACACTCGCTCTTATTTCTGCCAAAGTGGCACTCTCTCTTACATGATCTTTTGTTTTTATTTTTTGAAAGTTATTTATCACATGATCTCAACATGGCAGAATCCACCTCACAATTCAAATCTGAGCTTAAATATAATTAGATAAAGAAATCTCATCTGGCTGTATTTTCTAATTTTGTACTATCCCTATTATCAGATCTTTCTTCTTTGAGCTGATGTTTCCTTCACAGCCCTTGACATTATCTGAAGTTATATTAACTTTTTTTGGGGGGGGGGATTCCAGCTTTTTAAAATATTTTTAATTTGTTTCTTTACTTGTATATCATATCTTCTCTACTGCAAATAGTTCCACACCAGCAAAGACTTCATCAGTCTTTTCCACTCCTTTATCACTAGGATTTTTATCCCCAGAATATACTCTGGCATATTATAAGGATCCAATAAATACTTATTTTTTTTAATAAACTTCAATTGAAATAGAAAATAAAGTGAGTATCTATGATAAAATTAACATGGTACAAGATTAGAGTGGGGAATCTAGCCAATGAAATAACACAAAGTACAATAATGATGGATATAAGTATTGGGAAAGATGAGACAAAAATCATTATTTGCATATGTCATTACTGTCAGCTAAGAAAAAAAGTAAAAAATTAATCCACATCTATTGAACCCAGTGAGAGAGTTTGTCAAGATGAGCCCAGTAAGAGAGTTTGTAAAGACAAATTAACACACATACAAAATCAATTTTTCTTGCATAAAAATGATAATAAATTAAGAAATACCATGGAAAAGCATGGCATACAGCAAATATTCTAAATGAGTAGGCCTAACAAGAAATATACAAGCATTTTATGGAGAAAACTGAAAACTCTTACTGATAGCTGTAAAAAGTCCTAAGTAAATATAGAGGCATTCTATCATTACAGATAGAATGACTTGCTATTTTAAAGACTGCACATTAATCTGTGTAATCAATTCAATTCTCAGAGAAGTCAGACAGTATTAATAACAGGACTTGAATAAATATGCAACAGCAGCCAAAGTAACAAACTTGGTGGTTGGTAAGCATGCCCCACTAAAACCCAATATTTTGTAAAACTGTAATTGTAATGCTTTTGATGCAACCCCACACATATATGAGTCTGGAAATAACTCATCAAAATATGGGGATTGAGTAAATAATGAAGACAGATTTTTAAATGAATGGAAAAAGACAGACTAATTACAGTATTGAGGTTACCATCTAGTATATAAAAAGTACTTGTGCAGGAAATTAAGAAAATTATCAATTATGAAATTTTGAATCACCCAATAGAATATTGTTGAAAAATATAACAAAATAGATAAAGTGAAGGTTGCAAAGGGCAGTATGTGAAATTTAGCACACTTTATGCAATAATCAAGAAAATACAAATTGAAAGAGTAAGACACTATTCTTCTGCTTGATCCTCACTGCTTTGGGTAGGCTTTCGTACTGTTTTGCAATTTGGAGATTTAAATAGCTCCTTTTGGGTGCCTGGGTGGTTCAGTTGTTTAAGTCACTGCCTTTGGCTCAGGTCATAATCCCAGAGTCCTTGGATTGAGTCCTGCATTGGGCTCCCAGCTCCGCAGGTAGTCTGCTTCTCCCTCTCACCTTTTCCCCTCTCATGCTCTCTTTACTCTCTCTCTCTCTCAAATAAATAAATAAAATCTTTGAAACATAAATAGCTCCTTCACTAAGTTAAATATACATTTATGTAAATATACATTTAATTATTTAATTAATTTTATTTTTATTGATTAATTAATTTTTAAAATTAATTAATTAAATCCTCATTTAATTAATTAAAATTAATTAATTTTTATTTAATTAATTAAATATACATTTAAATATACATTTCTGTTTCTAATTCTCCTTGTAGGTTTGAGATTTCTACCATTTTAAATTGGGAAGTCACATTATTCTTGGCTTTTAAAGTTGATAAATTAAATATTAATGGAGAATTAAATTATTAAAGAAAAAACAAGAAGCTGATTTATGGGTCAAGAATTATCTTCAGGTAAAGAATTGATTTAAGACTTGGTAGTCTTTTTTTTTTTTTACATTTTTATTTATTCATTTGACAGACAGAGATCACAAGTAGACAGAGAGGCAGGCAGAGAGAGAGAGGAGGAAGCAGGCTCCCTGCTGAGCAGAAAGCCCTATGTGGGGCTCTATCCCAGGACTCTGACTGAGATCATGACCTGAGCCAAAGGCAGAGGCTTAACCTACTGAGCCACCCAGGTGCCCCAAGACTTGGTAATCTTATATGAAAGTATGCTGGACCATAAATACAAATTAGTTGCAGTTTCTGTGGAATTATAAAGAACTTTTAGGTCATATTAAGTTATCATCTAGAAAAAGGAATCCATTTATAATAAAAATTAACTTAGTAGTTTAACAATAATAACAAAAAAAACTGTTTCAGCGACAGTGTGAAGTCTATCTTTAGACCTTATTAAGTATCAGCCTCACTACATTTTAAGTCAGATATTTTGCACATACTTAACACTATGGGTCATCTACAGTCTCAAGAATATGCAGAAACCTATTATAGGTGTGTCAGAATATCCATAGAAAGTTAACTTTCCTTTTAGTAGTAACAGGGAGCAAAGCAAGCTAATAGTAATTAAGGTGTCAGGTAGTAATTGCATTTGCCTCCAAATAAACCATCAAGTCCCAATAAATAATTAAAAGAGCAGTCTTTCTCAAAATGCTCAAAGTGTAGTAGTTAAGGAGCTGTGATTAAAAATTGCTAGGAGTCATTATTGGATTATTTTTCATTGTAAAAAAAATAACATAGCATTTTTAAACTTTTAAAAGTACAGTACAATATTGTAGACCAAATGCACGTTGTTGTACAGCAGGTCTCCAGAACATTATTATCTTTCACAGTGGAAACTCTACACCAATTGAACAGACACTCCCCGTTTATCCTTCTCTTCCGTCCCTGGAAACAACCACTTTATTTTTTGCTTCTGAGAGTTTGATACTTTAGATACCTCATTTAAATAGAATCATGGGATATTTCTAACTTCTGTGACCGGCTTATGAAACTTAGAAATAATGCCCTCATAATTCATCCATGTTGTCATATATGACAGGATTTCCTTCATTTTTTTTAAGAATGACAAATATTCCATTGTATGTATAAACTACATTATCTTTATTCATCCACCCATCTGTGGATTTTTAGGTTGTTTCTACCTCTTAGCTGTTGTGAATAATGCTGTAATGAACATGGAAGTACAAATATCTCTTTAAGTTCCTGATTTCAGGGTACCTGGGGGGCTCTCTGTCAAATAAATAAATAAACTCTTTTAAAAAAACAAACAAACAAACAAGCAAAGCACCAAGATTTCAATTCTTTTGAGTAATACCTAGAATTGAAATGGCTGGATCATAATGTAGTTCTCTTTTTAATTTTTTGAGGAATCTCCATATTGTTTTCCATGGTAGCTGCTCAATTTTCCTTTTTTTCTAACAGGGCACAAGTGTTTCAATTTCTCTTCATCCTGACCAATAGTTATTATTTTCTGTTTTTATTTGTGTTTTGTTTAATGGTCATCTTAACAGGTGTGATGTAATATCTCACTGTGGTTTTGATTTATACTTACCTAATGCTTAATTAAATGATGAGCATCTTTTATATACTTGCTATCCATTCAAACATCTTCTTTTGGAGAAATGACTATTCAAGTCCTTTGGTCATATTTAAATCGGGCTACTTGTTTTTGTTTTTTGCTAATGAGTTGTTGGAGTCCTTTATACATTTTGGATCTTAACCTCTTATCAGATACATGATTTGCAAATATTTTCTCCCATGTCTTAGTTACCTTTTGTTCTATTGATTGTTTCCTTTGTTGTACAGAAACCTTTTGGTTTGATGTAATCTCATTTGTCTTTTTGCTTGTTTTGTTTTGTTCTTGTTCTTTTTGCTTCTGTGCTTTTAGTGTCATATCCAAAAAATCATTGCCAAGACTGATGTTATTAAGATTTACCCTTCTATTTCCCCTCCCCTATGGGCTTTACAGATTCAGGTTTTGTATTTAAGTCTTTAGTCGATTTTGAGTTTATTTTATGTTTGGGGGGACATAAGCATTCACATTCATTATTTTGTATGTGAGCATCCAGTTTCCCCAGCATCATTTGTTGAAGAGATTATTCTTTTCCCATTGTGTTATTTTATTACCCTGTGTAGTTCCTAAATTTTATAATTATTTTGTCTATTTCTGCAAAAAATGCTGTTGGGATTTTGATAGGGATTGCACCGAATCTATAGATCACATCATAGGTTACATTGTATTACTTTCATGACATTTTAACAATATTAAATCTTTCAGTTCATGGAAGTGGAATGTCTTTCCATTTTTTGTATAATCTTTAACATCTTTTAGCAATGTTTGATAGTTTTTAGTGGACAGAGCTTTTGTCTCCTTGGTTAAGTTTATTCCTAAGTATTCTTTTTGATGTTTCTGTGGATGGAATTGTCTTCTTAAATTTCCTTTTCAGATTGGTTGTTCTTAGTAGATAGAAATGCAAATAGATTTTTACATTTTTATTTCATATTTTGTAACTTTGCTGAATTCAGTTGTTAGTTATAATGTTTTTTGTTATTTATTTATTTATTTATTGGTGGCGTCTTAAGGTTTTCCACATATAAGAGTATGTCATCTGTAAAAAGAAGTAATTTATTTCTTTCTTTTCAATTTGGATGCCTTATCTCTTTCTCTCTCTCTCTCTCTTTTTTTTTCTAGTTGCTCTAAGATTTCCAGAACTATGTTGAATAAAAGTGGTGAGGGTGGACATCTTTGTCTTATTCTTGATGTTAGGGGAAACACTTTAACCATTGAGTATGATTTTAGCCATAGGCTCTCATATGCGGTCTTTATTATGTTGATATCATTACCTATACTATTCCTAGTTTGTTGTTTTTATCATGAAAATGTATTGAATTTCATCAAATGTTTTTTCCTACATTTAATTGAAATGATTATATGATTTTTATCTTTCATTTTGTAATGTGGTATGTCACATTGATTGATTTTCATATGTTGAAGCTACCCTGCATCCGAGGGGTAGGTCCCACTTGGTTGTGATATGATCCTTCTAATGTGCAGCTGGATTTGGTTTTTGCTATTATTTTGTTGAGGAGTTTTGTATCCATCTATCAGGGATATTGGCCTATAGTTTTCTTTTCTTGTAGTATTTTTTCCTAGCTTTGGTATCAGGATAATGTCCTTACACAATGAGTTTGAAGTGTTCTTTCTTCAATATTTTGGAAGTGTTTGAGGAAGATGGGCATTGATTTTTCCTTATTTGGTAGAATGCTCCAGTAGAGCCACCTTGTCCTAGGTTTTTACCTGTTGGAAAGTTTGTTTACTCATTCAGTCTTCTTACTAGTTATAGGTTAATTCAGATTTTGCTTTTCCTCACAAATCAGTCTTGCTAGGTTGTATATTCCTAGAAAATTATGTATTTCTTCAAGGTTGTCCAAATTGTTGGTGAGTAATTACTCATGGTAATCTCTTATGATTTTTTTTTTCTCATTTGTGTGGTATCAGTTGTAACTTCTTTTTCATTTATGATTTTATTTATTTGAGTCTTCTCTCTTTTCTTGGTCTAGCTAAAGGTTTCTCATTTTTGTTAATTTTTTTATAAAACTAACACAGGTTGATTTTTTTTCTGTTGTTTTTTTTTTTTTATTCTCTATTCCTCTTATTTCTACTCTAAGCTGTATTATTTTCTTTCTTCAGATAATTTTAGACTTTGTTCTTCTTTTTCTATTTTTGAGATGTAAAATTAGGTTGTTTAAGATCTTTGTTCTTTCCTGGGCGCCTGGGTGGCTCAGTGGGTTAAGCCTCTGCCTTTGGTTCAGTTCATGATCTCAGGGTCCTGGGATCGAGTCCTGCATTGGGCTCTCTGCTCTGCAGGGAGCCTGCTTCCTCCTCTCTCTCTCTCTCTCTCTCTCTGCCTGCCTCTCTGCCTACTTGTGATCTCTGTCTGTCAAATAAATAAATAAAATCTTATAAAAAAAATTTGTTCTTTCCTAAGTTCAAATATAGGTGTTTACTTGAAGTTCACTCTTAATGTAAATTTCTTTGTCAGTATCACTTTTGTTACATCCTATAAGATTCACCATGTTGTGTTTTCAATTTCATTTGTCTCAATGTTTTCCAATTTTCCTTTTGATTTCTTCTTTGTCCTTTTGAGGGCCAAGCAAAATGAGCTAGAAAGGAAGTAGTCTAGGCCAATGATATGGGGTGTATGTGTGTGTGTGTGTGTATACCCAAGACCTGCAGTAAACCAAGTTACTTTCAGTCCAATGTGCATTAGTAAGTGGAAATCAACCAGGCATAGTCTATTCAACATAAATGATTACTAAACATAAAATTATCTAATCTAACTGCAGTAGACCTCCCTAATATACACATTACTCACGTGCTTATTCTTTTGGAATGGTGAGAAACATTTATACTGTGCCTTAATCTCTAGAAATGTGCTTGCAAAATTTCTTGTAGGTGAATGCTCTCTCTCCTGATTATTAGATTACCACTGAATATTTTGTCCAGTATGCAGGATTTTTATGCCATTGAAAAGGCAATCAATCAATAAACCAACCAACCAACCAACCAAGATTATTATATTGGCTTGGGTGATTCATTTTGAATATCAAAGGGATATTGAATTGTTGCTAATAATATATCAGAAATAATACTCTTTGGAACACAAGTGATTCTCTGGGGCACTTTGTATTAACTTTCATGTTGTACAAGATAGGAAACACCATAACCCCAAAGCAACAAAACTATTGAAGATTTGTATCCTTCATGAATACAGGTTTGACTTCACAAGGTAAAGAATCCCAATCAGCTGAAAGGTTAGTTCCAGGCCAAGGGGCCATAAAATGAATACAGAAAGATATGTCTTAAATATCAACTATGTCACCCATAGCAAAGCTGTTACCTGAAGGAGTTTTGCATATTATATTTCCTTTCCCCCCCTTTCTCATTTTTCTCTTTTTATTTAAGGATGTTGTCCACAGCTTTTAGTTTTCAGAATATTCAAATGTACATGTTGCTGAATTTGAGGACTAATTAACGTAGCTATAGGATGGACACCATGACTATCACTCATAGAAATGGATACAATGATTGTCAGAATTTTTGTCTCCCATTTTTAGGGAGAAGGTGAGATTGACCTTGATTGTGTGAAAGGTAGTTGCATCTTGTACAGCAAAGTATTATTTTATGGTAGTTGTATTGAAGGTAAATTATGTGAGGAAGTGTGTTTATAAATACTAAGTAACCAAAGGAGTTGATTGACTCAGTTATTAAGGTATCGTTCCTCAGCTCCAAACCCTTCCTGCCAAAATTTGTTCTGTGATGTGGAGCTAAGACTCTTTAAGCTACATTTTGTCATTGCTAGCTTTTTCTTAGATTTTTTCAATAAAAAAAAAAAGGAAATTGGAAGATAGCAAAAGGGAGAAGTAAATAACTACTTCCTATTTAATTGTGCTTATTAGCATGTTCCATCAATTGATTTTTATTCAAGACAACAGAGATTGATTCCAGCAATAGTTGCTTGCAATTTCTGCCTTTTCCAGCACTGCCAAGAGCCTTCCACATCCCTCCACCTCCAAAATTCCAACCATAATTAGGCTACCTTTTTTTCAGCAGGCAGAATTCCTACTCCACAAGTCCCTCCTCAAATTACCTGAGATAACCCCTGCCACGGATAGCACTTGTTTGTCAGAGATATAATTCTCAATTCTGAGATGCCCTTCTTCACGTTTCTGGAATTACCAACAGAAACTTGTTAATTCTCCTCTAAGGTCTGAATCCAGCTCCATGAGACTCCTTCTTCAAGCTTCTCCAAGCTTCTCCAAGCTTCTAAGTTTGGAGAGCCTTAACTTTTTCCTTTGTCAATCAGCCATAAGGAAAGTAGCTGCTTCCTGCACATATTATTTAAATCTTACAGTGGTATTTTTGCTCTTTTAATCCTAAATACCATTTATAAAACTATTTATAACACATTATTTCTGTTAAAATAAATAGTTTTTTTATGTTTGCAGATCTATTTTCCTTTCAATTCTGTCATTTTTAATATTGACCCAATGTAAGTTTGTACATACACATTTAGAATTAATGTTTACATTTTCAATTATTTTCCAGTGGACACAGGTTTCTTTCATTATTATATTTTCTCTCTACAAAATTCCATGCATATTTTATTCTTTAAAATGAACTGCTGTTAGGTTCTTATGTCATAATGTTAAAGTATAAATTTTAGAAAAAAGGCACAATACATTTGGTACTATATAGACAAACTTGTAGTAAAATAAGAGTGTATATTTTTATGAATAGTTAGAACATTTTCAGGTAAAACTTCCAAGTGCTTTTTTAATTTTAATTTTAATTTAATTAATTTTTTAAAAAAGATTTCATTTATTTATTTGACAGAGAGATCACAAGTAGGCAAGTAGAGAGAGAGAGGGAAGCAGGCTCCCCGTTGAGTAGAGAGCCTGATGCGGGGCTCCATCCCAGGACTCTGAGATCATGACCTGAGCTGAAGGTAGAGGCTTTAACCCACTGAGCCACCCAGGTGCCCCGCCAAGTGCTTTTAATATGTGGCCAATTCTCCATTTTTCAGGTGCACGATGGTAGGGGATTTAAGGTTCATGTATTTATTTTGCACTGAGAATGTTCTAAGATACATATCATGTATTGGATTCTATAATAATGAGCACATCTTTTAAAGTCCATTTGCTGTGTGGGAGTAGAATAGGAGCATTTTGCAAGTTTTAGCTTCATCAAAACCTGCTGTAGAATTTTTGAATTAATGGGTCACTGAGTTCATTGAGGATAATGATTCTATAATTGAGCTATCATATTTATTATTGTTGTATAATTTGTATTTTTCCATTTCTTGCTTTCAGCCATTCTGTATCTTCATATACAGGGACTTCAAAAATTTTGTTATTTTCTCTCATTTCAATTAGTGTCAACAAAAAGAGGAGGTTAACAGTCTTCCATCTTGAAATCAAATTCCAACTGAATTTATTTTAATACAGCTTTCCCCCGACATAATTAATGATTATGAGTCTATAGTTTTGGAAAAAAATTTAATTGCACTGCATACCACTTTTATTTTGTAATTTATTGTTTTGTAACTTTGTAATTTATTTTTAGTTGAACACTGTAGTTATGGATAAATAAACCTTTCAATGAGTGATTCTTGTAACTGAAATTTCTGAAGCAATAGTATTTTTGTCTTAAAAATAGATTATGTTTTTGTTTTAGGAATAAAGGACGAACTAGGGCCTTAGAATTGGATTATTCTCCTGAAAGATTCTTATGTGAGGTTCACTGATCAAGAATTCCATCTGTTACTTTATAAACTGAATGAACAGAAAGGTGAATGTTTAAAAATATTTTTTAACCATAAGAATTTGTTTAGATATGAACATTATATTCTCTTCCATTTTTATATTTCAGTGATTGTATATTTCCTTTGTAAACTTGAATTACACTTTGAAAATTGACAATGACATTCTATTTTTAAAACAATAACCCTTTTCCTTTTAAAGATAGAATATAAGGGTTTCTATCAGTTAGATAATTGGATTTTAGTTTCTACCTCTAGGCATGAGCAAGGGTTTGATACTTTTTTTTTTTTTCAATTTTACGTAGAGAAGAGTGCAGCTCCATGAAAAGTGATAACAAAAATAATAGTGCAGTGCTGGTTGGGAGGAAGCATTTTCTTTTTCAGAAATCAATAGGAAAAGAGAGTGATCCTATTTTTCACTTGCGGCAAATCACCATTACAGAACAGAAGTGTGCTCAGCTAGTGGGGGCAGCAGTGACACATACTTCCATCAGCCACTATTCAAGGTTAGGAGCAATACCTGATACTGGGGAAAGGCTAATTAAATTAATTCTGTGGGAAAGTGACAGGATGACTGAGAGCAATCTGAGTGCTCCAAGCTTTTCCCTTTGCCCTCTGTTTTCAGCATTGCCCAGTCTGTTCTCTTTAGCATCTCACTCACATACCTAATACCTGGAATGTGATGCCTGTTTCCTTTTGGTCTTCTTGTTTCTGCTGCAGTGTGAATATTTGGCTTGTTCTATGATTGATGAGTGCAGCAGGAAAGAGATGTAATTGCTTTGACGATGCGGCAGTAAATGGATACTCCCTTTGGAAACTCAACTAGCTTCATTTAGACCCAAACATGCCAGGCAGATGCAGATGATCAATTCACAGCATATGATACGAGTGAATATCTTTCTCTTTTATGTTCTGTTTTTAATGTAATAGCAAACTAACATCTGTTGTTCTGAGCATCACAAATCTGTTCTTTTCAATGTAAAGGTTTGCTGAGCATTGATATTTTACTGAGAATAGGATGAGTGTGGCAATTAGACTACATCACATTTTTATGTCAAATTCAAATGTTCTTTGGAAAGGTCACTGTTGTGTGTGTGTGACCTACTGAGCTGTATTACTATGATAGATGTAGTTACAAAGTAAAACTGTTTAACTGATAACATTCTGGGGAGTGGGTAAAGCAATAGAGAAGAGAAGAAAGGTGATTGGTTTTTAAGGGATAATCCTGTGTTGTCAATAACATCTCACACATTCTTTGAGTCTGGTCTTTACAGAGCACTTTTTTTCCAGATAAGAAATGCTCCTCAACACTTTGCTAATGACTGTCTGCTGTGCTATTTTTTGAGGTATCTGTGAGCCTTACTAGCTTTCAAGATAATCTCATGAATGAAAAGTAATAGTATTAGGATCTTTCTCTGAACCATAGAATCATGGGGTTGCAAGTTTCTAAGTACAGTAAAGAAATATTATAATAGATATAACAGGAAAAATCAGAGTGTGACAAAATTTCACCTCAACATGACTGCTATTTTTCAGGGTAAGTTAGTTCATATATTTAGATAATGGTGTAAATAAGTCTACATAAATTGCACCTGTTAATTTTTTTTCCTGATGAAAAAAACTTGGTTGCATTACATGTCTTCATGTTTTGCTGGCATTAACTTCGCTTGCTGCAAAAAGGACATGGTGAATCAGTATGATTTAGGAATAATAGCATTACATTTAGAAAATCCAACTAAGCGTGCATCTTCAGCATCTTCTATCTGCTATCTTTTTATGTGTGTGAAAACAGTTTTTTTAATTGAAAAACCATATCCAGATGTATAAAAATTGTATTATATTAGAAAAATCATGTGACTCTACATAGTGTATCGCATGTAAGAGTATTTATATACTTGCTGCCATGTACTGCCTTTTTATTTATTTATTTTTAGTTTTATTTATTTATTTTTTTAAGTAGGCACTATGCCCAGCTCATGACTCTGAGATCAAGACCTGAGCTGAGCTAAGAGTTGGTGGCTTAACCAATTGAGCCACCCAGGTTCCCCTGTACTGTCTTTTAAAAATCAAAATAATAGAAAACAAACACACCTGAGTATAAAATAAGTCAATAATAACAATAATTCTATTATTCTTGGTTCCAATTCAGCTGAAAACTCTCAAATTCTGAAGTCCATTTGAAGCAGAACACTATTTTTAAAGGTGTAATAAATGATGCATTTTTAAATTTGTAAGTAAAAACTATTATTCAATAGGAATTTTTTTTCCCTTTTTATTAATTTTTTCAGCGTAACAGTATTCATTCTTTTTGCACAACACCCAGTGCTCCATGCAAAACGTGCCCTCCCCATCACCCACCACCTGTTCCCCCAACCTCCCACCCCTGACCCTTCAAAACCCTCAGGTTGTTTTTCAGAGTCCATAGTCTCTTATGGTTCACCTCCCCTCCCCAATGTCCATAGCCCGCTCCCCCTCTCCCAATCCCACCTCCCCCCAGCAACCCCCAGTTTGTTTTGTGAGATTAAGAGTCATTTATGGTTTGTCTCCCTCCCAATCCCATCTTGTTTCAAGATTCAATAGGAATTTTTTAAAATAGGATCTCTCATTAGTTATAATGCCTGAATCTGTGGCGTTGGGTATTATGTCCTGCAGTCCATCCATTTCTCAAACTTACAATTCAACAGCTTTTTGCTAAAAATTCTCTTTTATCTAATAGCTTATGTGTAGGGTATACATATGTGTACTTACTCGTTTACTTGGGAAATTTTTAAACTATAAACTATAGAAAGAAATCTGAGAATTAACCTAAACAAAAAAAGTTGAGAGATTGAAAATTCCATTCTTTGATTTAATCAATAGAAATGAAGCACCTGTTATGCCACAGTATAAAATAATAATAAAAAAAGTCAAGAATATGGCACTGTAATATTGAAGATTCCAAAGCTATCAAGCATTCCTGTTGAGAATGATTGGACCTATCAAGATATAAAAGAGCAGCTGGGGACATTTGAAGTGGCGATTTATATTTTGTGCAACCCTAGCCAGAGACGTGAGCAGCAGTATGAAATAGTAAAAGGATGTTTAAATCAAGCCAGGATGCTCAAAAAGCTATCAAAAAGACATGTTCGTATAAAATGGTATCTTAACATGATTAAAGATATAGCTGTTTAAATGAGATATTTACAATTTCATTTAATAGTTACTCAAAAAACTAGAAATAGCATTCAGTATTTAAATTACTTTTGTTTACTCTAATTTGAACACGCAATTAGTGAACATTGCATTGATTTATGTTTTAAAGATGACCAACAGTGGGAAATAGAAACTGTAGCATTGTATAAATCAATGTTTATTCACTTGACATGTGCTCTATTTGAGTTGAAGATCATCTTCATCTGTGGTAAATAACTCACTGGGAGGGAGGGAGGAGGAGGGGGAAGCCAGGGAGTCTTTAAGTTTAGTTTTAAAGGTATTTTACCTACGGATAGTGGTAGAAATTAATGCTCATTGTGGGAATTCAGCTTGAAGAATATATTAAGGTTCTTAGGGATTTATCTCTGTGCATTCTTTTAAAAATGCAAGACCAAATTTAGCAAAATATCAGAAAGCATACTTTCCATCAGGATACCCAAACTACTCTGTTTGCTCTCTTTTTAAATGTTTGGTATACTGAGAATCCTAGTTGCTATCTAGAACTTACATGACAATTAGTAAGTATTACTAGAGCTACTTTGAAATGTTGTGTAGTTCATGTCTTCAATGTGAGCAAAATATTGTGTGTAAATAATTGTGTTAGCTCTAACTCTGCTTTTACAGATAACTAACTGAAAAAAATTGGGTACTTGGAAACTTTGCCCAAACACCAAAATAATACATACAATTAGTATCTTATTTGCCAAAACTTCAGCTATGGTGTATTCAATAATGGGATTTTATACGTCCCATTCAACAAGGAGATTTCAAATGAGGTAAATTCTTTTTTTTTTTTTTTTTTTTTTTTTTTTTGACAGAGATTACAGGTAGGCAGAGAGGCAGCCAGAGAGAGAGGAAGGAAAGCAGGCTCCTTGCTGAGCAGAGAGCCCGATGCGGGGCTTGATCCCAGGACCCTGGGACTGTGACCCGAGCCGAAAGCAGAGGCTTTAAACCCACTGAGCCACCCAGGCGCCCCAAGTGAAGTAAATTCTTAATTACCACGAGCAGATCATACCTGGAATTGTTTCTTTCATTACCAAGCTTACTGTACTATTGAGGAGAAATTATGTAAAGGTGGAAGCATTTTATGAACTACTAAGTAGAAGAGAAAGATAAATTGAAATGGCTTTTTAATTTTTCAATATTCTGCTTTCTTTTATTAATTGTTGTCTGCATGGGAATCTGAAGACATCATAGTCTGTATGTATCACTCTATATTTCAGAAGTTTTTAACTGGCTCTCCATCATGACATAGAATATATCCGACCGATGAATTTGTAAACTGAGGTTGAGGGCGATTCTCCAGGGTAGAACCTGTATCATCAGTCCCTCTTTTCCCATTAAATAAAGCAAATTGAATGCAACCAAGGGAGGGTAATGTATAAGACTAGCCTTGAGCCAAGCTAAACAATGTTTTACAGTAAAGTAAATTATCTCACAAATTTTGGCACTTTTAGTATTATTAGGGACAGATTATTTATGGCATTCATTGCATTCTGACACTAGATGAGAAGTTCTGATAAAATTGTCCATGGTTTTTCCTTTTACATTTTTTTTCCACTTTTGACTTGGCTGCTATGGTTTGACAGTGGTATATCTTTTAATTTAAAATAATGGTCAGATACACATTTGGAATGGCCTGGTCAGCTGGAATATGCTGCTGTCAGAATCCTTCAGCTGAAAGATCCCTTTTTATTGTCCACTAAGGTAACATTTAATTCACTGTGGTGTTTCTTTTCTGAAGAATTCCCAAGATTCCACCAAAAATGAACATGTGTCTCAAGGATCTAGCATTCACAGAAGGAATTTAAGCACAGTGAAATTTATAGAGTAATTGCAATTGAGTTGAATAAATTGTAATAGTTCTTGATCTTGGGAGAAGTCATAGCTTATTGTAAGTAAACATAATGTAAGGTATGATATAAAATGTATGCTGAAGAAAGTCACTGTGAGAGTATATGACCTCCGGTTGACCTACAAGCTGGACACAGGCAAATGAGAGACCCATCACCCTCTCCCCTGTTCTCGGAATGTACAATCTGACCGTGACAACCACGCTAGCTGCTGTTTCAAAAATAGAGGCTTGAGAAAATAAGGTGTTGTGGAGGCCATCTAGACTGAATATCTGACTGGCCCTGTTAAGTCCCCTATACAAACATTTAAAGTTCTGACCAAGGGATGCAGAGATCTGCTTGTCTTGCAGCTGCCCAAAGCAAACCTCATCTATAAATTCCTGTCCTTAGTAAGCTTGCCACCTATCAATCTGGCAAATTTGGCCGCTATCTTTGGTCTCTCTTTGTCATCCATGTCGTGTCCAGGGTCTAGTTTCAGGTTTCACCAGGGAATCTCCTGAGGTTGCCAACTAACAGTCAGGTTCTGAAGAACCAACAGTTCTTCGAAAGTGCAGGTAATTTTATAGTTAATAATTATTTTTCTCTTATGTATAATTTTCTACACGATTTTGTAAACATCTACCAAAAATCTAAAAAAATTGATAAGCAAATACTGTTTTCCTTCATAAAAATATCACCCTGCTCTCCAAGTTTACTCCAGAAAGAACAACCAACTTCCTTCCTTCCTTCCTTCCTTCCTTCCTTCCTTCCTTCCTCCCACTCCTTCCTTCCCCTGAAAGAATAGAAACCTTGAGATTAGTTTTCCCTTTCAGGTTCTTCCTATAATTATCTCTTTATCATTGAGCTGGTGGGAGAAGAAAGTAAACGTGAAAAAGAGAGAATGATGTGGCTAGTCACTCTTCTTTTATTTATAATAACACTAATGAAGATGACATTGATGATAATATTGAATGAATTAGCTTATATTTATTGGTTGCTTACTGTTGGCCAAGTGTCCTGCCTTACCCACAGGATTTCATTTTATCCTTATAATATGGCACTGCCATTATTTTCCATTTTGCAGATGAGGAAACAGACTTCAAAAGTTTACTTAATTTTTCTAGGATCACAGAGGAAAAGGTAAATAACCAAACTAAGATTTGAACTCTAACACTTCAGTTTAAAACCAATATTTAATGACATATGTGTAACACATATTAAAAAGCAAAACAGAGGCTAGAGATATTTTTAAAATGAAGCAAATCTATAACTGTTAGCACTGTTAACAGTGTTATAGACTTACATTTCTTAAAATATGTAACGGAATCTTAAGAGGTATTTAGAAGAAATCTCAATAAAAAGGAGTCTTATATTTAATAAGATGGAGGAACATTAATTTAAATAAAATTATATAGTTCATTTATTACTTGATTTTTTAAAACATTTACTGTATGTATTTCCAAGAGGAAAATATATTATGTAGTATTTCCTGGACTTCTTTGCATTTAACTTATTCCCTTGAGAAATTTGCTTTGGGAAATAATCTAAGTAAATCTGCTTTACAAGGTAAATTTGTCAGCATTTTACATTTTCAATATGATTTTAAACATTCTAATGGTTTTGTAGTTGCATATCATTGTTGTTTTAATTTGTATTTTCTAATGGTGAATCATGTTGAGCATGTTTTAACATGCTATTTGTCATCTATCTGTGCTCTCTGATGGAGTACATTTTTAGATTTTTTTTTTTTGGCAGTTGATAATTGACCAATACAACATTTTAGCAATTTTTGTTCATTGTTCTATAAAGAGCAAAGAAATAGAAATTCTATCATCCCTTCCTCTGTTTTTTAGATCTCCCTTATTCTCTGACACATTCCAAAGTATGGATATTGATCGAGTGTTGATTATTGCTTTTCTTCCCTCCTAATAGTAAAGAAATAATAGTATGTATTTTAAAATTTTATTTTTGTATAATTTTAGTACAAGTCCTTTATGTAATAGGTGTCTTGCAAACACTTAATCTCAGTTGGTGACTTCTCTTTTCATTCTCTCTCTCTCTCTCTCTCTCTGTTTTGTTTTTAGGATTTTATTTATTTATTTGAGGGAGAGAGAGAGAGAGAGAAAGGGGGAGTGAGGGGAAGAATCAGACTTCCCACTGAGCAGAGAGCCTGATGTGGGACTCGATCCCAAGTCCCTGGGATCATGACCTGAGCCGAAGGCAGATGCTTAACCTAGCCACTCAGAGGTCCAATTTTTTTAAAAAAAGACTCTATTTATTTATTTATCAGAGAGACAGAGAGAGAGCATAAACATGGAGGAGCAGAGGGAGAGGGAGAAGCAGGCTCCCCACTGAGCAAGGACTTCCCATGTGGGACTCCAACCCAGAGCCTAAGGCAAAAACTTAACCAACTGAGACACCCAATAGTCCCTTTCATTCTCTCTCTCTTTTTTTAAAGATATTTTTGTAAAAGATTTTACTTATTTGTTTGACAGAGAGAGAGAGAGAGATCACAAGCAGGCAGGCAGAGGAAGAGGGGGAAGCAGGCTCCCAGCCAAGCAGAGAGCCCGATGTGGGGCTCGATCCCAGGTCCCTGAGATCGTGAGCTGAGCCAAAGGCAGAGGCTTAACCCACTGAGCCACTCAGGCCCCCCCCCTTTCATTCTCTTAACAGTAAAGTTTTTAATGTCAATAATATCCAATTTATCAATTGTTCCTATTATTAATCATGCTTTTGGTGTTGTATCTAAACACTCATTACCAAATGCAAGGTCATACAAATTTTCTTTTTTTATATGTTTTATTATTTCATATTTAAGTCCATGATTCATTCTTTTTTTTTTAAATTGTTGGAATCTTTTTTTTTTTCTGTTTTTTTTTTTATTTCTTATTTTTTTCTATAAACATATAATGTATTTTTACCCGCAGAGGTACAGGTCTGTGAATCGCCAGGTTTACACACTTCACAGCACTCACCATAGCACATACTCTCCCCAATGTCCATAACCCCCCTCCCCCTCTCCCAACCCCACCTCCCCCCAGCAACCCCCAGTTGGTTTTGTGAGATTAAGAGTCACTTATAATTTGTCTCCCTCCCAATCGCATCTTGTTTCATTTATTCTTCTCCTATCCCCCTAACCCCCATGTTGCTTCTCCACGTCCTCATATAAGGGAGAACATATGATAGTTGTCTTTCTCCGATTGACTTATTTCACTAAGCATGATACCCTCTAGTTCCATCCACGTTGCTGCAAATGGCAAGATTTCATTTCTTTTAATGGCTGCATAGTATTCCATTGTGTATATATACCACATCTTCTTTATCCATTCATCTGTTGATGGACATCTAGGTTCTTTCCATAGTTTGGCTATTGTAGACATTGTTGCTATAAACATTTGGGTGCATGTGCCCCTTTGGTTCCATGCTCCTGGATTAGAAGAATAAATATTGTGAAAATGTCTATGCTACCTAAAGCAATCTACACATTTAATGCAATCCCTATCAAAATACCATCCATTTTTTTCAAAGAAATGGAACAAATAATCTTCAAATTTATATGGAACCAGAAAAGACCTCGAATAGCCAAAGGAATATTCAAAAAGGGAGCCAATGTTGGTGGCATCACAATTCTGGACTTCAAGCTCTATTACAAAGCTGTCATCATCAAGACAGCATGGTACTGGCACAAAAACAGACACATAGATCAATGGAACAGAATAGAGAGCCCAGAAATAGACCCTCAACTCTATAGTCAACTAATCTTCGACAAAGCAGGAAAGAATGTCCAATGGAAAAAAGACAGCCTCTTCAATAAATGGTGCTGGCAAAATTGGACAGCCACATGCAGAAAAATGAAATTGGACCTCTTCCTTACACCACACATGAAAATAGACTCAAAATGGATGAAGGACCTCAATGTGAGAAAGAAATCCATCAAAATCTTTGAGGAGAACACAGACAGCAACCTCTTTGACCTCAGCCACAGCAACATCTTCCTAGGAACAACGGCAAAGGCAAGGGAAGCAAGGGCAAAAATGAACTATTGGGATTTCATCAAGATCAAAAGCTTTTGCACAGCAAAGGAAACAGTTAACAAAACCAAAAGACAACTAACAGAATGGGAGAAGATATTTGCAAATGACATATCAGATAAAGGGCTAGTGTCCAAAATCTATAAGGAACTTAGCAAACTCAACACCCAAAGAACAAACAACCCAATCAAGAAATGGGCAGAGGACATGAACAGACATTTCTGCAAAGAAGACATCCAGATGGCCAACAGACACATGAAAAAGTGCTCCACGTCACTCGGCATCAGGGAAATACAAATCAAAACCACAATGAGATATCACCTCACACCAGTCAGAATGGCTAAAATTAACAAGTCAGGAAATGACAGATGCTGGCGAGGATGCGGAGAAAGGGGAACCCTCCTCCACTGTTGGTGGGAATGCAAGCTGGTGCAACCACTCTGGAAAACAGCATGGAGGTTCCTCAAAATGTTGAAAATAGAACTACCCTATGACCCAGCAATTGCACTACTGGGTATTTACCCTAAAGATACAAATGTAGTGATCCATGATTCATTCTTATTTAATTTTTCTGTAAGTTGTAAGATCGTGTCTAGGTTTATATTTTTTTTTAAAGATTTTATTTATTCATTTGACAAATAGAGATCACAAGTAGGGAGAGAGGCAGGCAGAGAGAGAGAGAGGAGGAAGCAGGCTCCCTGCTAAGCAGAGAGCCTGATGCGGGGCTTGATCCCAGGACCCTGGGATCATGACCTGAGCGAAAGGCAGAGGCTTTAACTCACTGAGCCACCCAGGCACCCCTCTAGGTTTATATTTTTGCTTTGAACGTTCAGTGCTATATGTTAAAAAGATTTTTCTTTTCTATTGAATGCCTTTGCATCCTTTTGAGAAATCAATTGACAATATTTCTTTGCATGTATCTATTTCTGGGCTCAAGTATTCTGTTCTAGTGATCTTTATGTGTATTCTTTCACCAATACCATGCTGTCTTGCTTACTATCTTCTATTAATGCTTGAAATTCCTCAAACTTTGTTCTTTAGGCTTGTGTTGGCTATTTTGGGCTTTTCTCTTTCATATAAATTTTAGAATCAGCTTATTGGTAGCTACAAAACAGCTTATTGGGATTTTGATTGGAACTGCTTTAAGTCTATAGGTAAACTGGGAAAAATCAACATAGTATCTTTCACATATTAACACAGAATATCTATTCTATTTAGATCTTCTTTGATTTTTTATTAGGTTTTTAGTTTTTTCATAGCTATATCCTGTATATATTTTATGAGTATTTCAGCTTTTGTTGCTATTATAAATGATGTTAATGTCAAATTCCAATTGACTTGTAATCCTGTATCCTGCAGCCTTGCTACACCTGCTAGGGGGTTCTAAGTGGTTTTTTTTTTTTTTTAAGATTTTATTTATTGATTTGACAGAGACGATCACAAGCAGACAGAGAGGCAGGCAGAGAGAGAGAGAGGGAAGCAGGCTCGCTGCTGAGCAGAGAGCCCGATGTGGGACTCGATCCCAGGACCCTGAGATCATGACCTGAGCCAAAGGCAGCAGCTTAACCCACTGAGCCACCCAGGCGCCCTCTAAGTGGTTTTTTTTTCTCCCCTCTTTTGACATATTTTTAGGGTTTTCTTAATAGGCAGTCATGTCATCTATGAGTTTTTCCTTATTCTCTAAACTTTATATCATTTATGCCTTTTACTTGTCTTACTGCACTAGTATTAGATTTCTAGTACAATGTTGAATAGTAGTGATAAAAGAGGATAGCCTCACCTTGTTCCTGATATTAGGGGGAAATGTTGTAGGAAAAAATGGTCTCGATTCTTTTTTAAATGTTTTGTAGAATTCACCAATGAAAATATCTGGACCTGGTTGGTGCTCTTTTTTGGGAAGTTTTACCTTTTTTTATTGTAATATATTTAATCAATATAGGATTATTGTGGTTATCTATCATTTTATGTATTGGGGTAGTTAATGTCTTTTTTTTTAAAAGATTTTATTTATTTATTTGACAGACGGAGATCACAAGCAGGCAGAGAGAGAGGAGGAAGCAGGCTCCCTGCTGAGCAGAGAGCCCGATGTGGGGCTCCATCCCAGGACTCCGGGATCATGACCTGAGCCGAAGGCAGAGGCTTTAACCCACTGAGCCAGCCAGGCGCCCCGAGGGGTAGTTAATGTCTTAAAAGAAGTTGGTCCATTTCATCTATGTTATCAGATTTGTGAGGAAAGTTGTTCATGGTATTTCTTTTTTATCCCTTTGGTTTCTTCACATTCTGTAGAGATAGTCCTGTTCCATTACTGGTATTTGTGATTTAAATCTTTCTTTCTTTTTTTTTTTTTTCATAGGTTGCCTGGCTGGAGACTTATTGATTTTATTGAGCTCTTAAAAAAATCAGCTTTTGGTTTTGTTGAATTTTTCCTATTTTCAATTTTATTAATTTCAGCTATAATTTTTGTTACCTCTTTTTTCTGTTCCCTTTAAGCTTTTTTTTTTTAAAAGATTTTATTTATTTATTTGACAGAGAGCACAAGTAGGCAGAGAGGCAGGCAGAGAGAGCTCACAAGTAGGCAGAGAGGCAAGCAGAGAGATAGGAGGAAGCAGTATTCCCGCTGAGTAGAGAGCCCAATGCGGGGCTCAATCCCAGGATCCTGGGATCATGACCTGAGCTGAAGGCAGAGGCTTTATCCCACTGAGCCACCCAGGTGCCCTCCCTTTAAGCTTTATTGCTTTTCTTTCTATTAGTATACTATGATAGAAGCTTTGGTTATTAATTTTAAACTGATTTATTTTCTAACATATGCATTTAATGTATTTATTTTCTAAACAATGCTTTTGCTCTATGTATCATACAATTAAAAATTGTTTTACTGTAGTAAAATATGCATAATACAGTATTTACCATTTTAACCAATGTTTAGTGTATAATTCAGTGATATTAAGCACATTTGCATTACTATTATTGTATAATCAACACTGCATGTATTATCAGAATGTCTCATTATCCCGAACTAAAACTTCATAATTATTTTAAATAATAACTCCCCTTACCTCCCTTATCCACCCCCAAGAAACCACTATTTTATTTTCCTCCCTATTAATTTGGCTATTCTAGATACCTCATATTAGTGAAATATTATTATTTAATCTTTTGTGTTTGGCTTATTTTACTTAGCATAATATTTTGTTCAAGGTTCATTCATTCTGTAGCATATATCAGAATTTCATTCCGTCTTAAGAGTAAATAATATTCCACATTATGTTTATATCACATTTTGTTTATCCAGTCATCTCTAGATGGACATTTGGGTTGTTGTTATCTTGTGGCTGCTGTGACTAATGTTGCTATGAGCATGGATGTATAAATATCTGAGTCCATGCTTTCAATTTTTTGGGAGTCTATACCCAGAACGAACTTGCTGGTACATACAGTTAATTCTTGTTTATTTTTTTACAGAACTTCCATACTCTTTTCCATTGTAGCTATATAATTTTACATTCCCAATAGCAATGAACAAAAATTCTAATAGCTACACATCCTCATTAACACTTGTTGTTTTGCATATTTTTTATAATAGCCTTCCTAATGTATATGAAGTGGTATCTCATTGTGATTTTTTTTTATTCTTTTTTTTAAATTTCTCATTGTGATTTTGATTTGTATTTCCCTAATGATTAATGATGTGTACATCTTTTCAAGTACCATTTGTCATTTGAATATTTTCATTTGATTATATTTATCTAAAGTATTTTGGCTATTTTTTCATTGGTGTTTTTTGTTCTTCTTGAGTCTGGGAAGTTATTTATAAATTCTGGGTATTAATTCATTAACAGGTATATGATTGGAAAATATCTTCTCCCATACTAGGTGTTATCTTTTCATTTTGCTGATGAGTATTTTGGTATACAAAAATTTGTAATTTTTTTTTCATTTTATTTATTTTTTTTCAGTGTAACAGTATTCATTCTTTTTGCACAACACCCAGTGCTCCATGCAAAATGTGCCCTCCCCATTACCCACCACCTGTTCCCCCAACCTCCCACCCCTGACCCTTCAAAACCCTCAGGTTGTTTTTCAGAGTACATAGTCTCTTATGGTTCACCTCCCCTCCCCAATGTCCATAGCCCGCTCCCCCTCTCCCAATCCCACCTCCCCCCAGCAACCCCCAGTTTGTTTTGTGAGATTAAGAGTCATTTATGGTTTGTCTCCCTCCCAATCCCATCTTGTTTCATTTACTCTTCTCCTATCCCCCTACCCCACCATGTTGCTTCTCCATGTCCTCATATCAGGGAGATCATATGATAGTTGTCTTTCTCTGATTGACTTATTTCACTAAGCATGATACGCTCTAGTTCCATCCACGTCGTCGCAAATGGCATGATTTCATTTCTTTTGATGGCTGCATAGTATTCCATTGTGTATATATACCACATCTTCTTTATCCATTCATCTGTTGATGGACATCTAGGTTCTTTCCAAAGTCTGGCTATTGTAGACATTGCTGCTATAAACATTCGGGTACACGTGCCCCTTCGGATCACTATGTTTGTATCTTTAGGGTAAATACCCAGTAGTGCAATTGCTGGGTCATAGGGTAGTTCTATTTTCAACATTTTGAGGAACCTCCATGCTGTTTTCCAGAGTGGTTGCACCAGCTTGCATTCCCACCAACAGTGGAGGAGGGTTCCCCTTTCTCCACATCCTCGCCAGCATCTCTCATTTCCTGACTTGTTCATTTTAGCCATTCTGACTGGTGTGAGGTGATATCTCATTGTGGTTTTGATTTGTATTTCCCTGATGCCGAGTGACGTGGAGCACTTTTTCATGTGTCTGTTGGCCATCTGGATGTCTTCTTTGCAGAAATGTCTGTTCATGTCCTCTGCCCATTTCTTGATTGGATTGTTTGTTCTTTGGGTGTTGAGTTTGCTAAGTTCCTTATAGATTTTGGATACTAGCCCTTTATCTGATATGTCGTTTGCAAATATCTTCTCCCATTCTGTCAGTTGTCTTTTGGTTTTGTTAACTGTTTCCTTTGCTGTGCAAAAGCTTTTGATCTTGATGAAATCCCAATAGTTCATTTTTGCCCTTGCTTCCCTTGCCTTTGCCGTTGTTCCTAGGAAGATGTTGCTACGGCTGAGGTCGAAGAGGTTGCTGCCTGCATTCTCCTCAAGGATTTTGATGGATTCCTTTCTCACATTGAGGTCCTTCATCCATTTGGAGTCTATTTTCGTGTGTGGTGTAAGGAAGTGGTCCAATTTCATTTTTCTGCATGTGGCTGTCCAATTTTGCCAGCACCATTTATTGAAGAGGCTGTCTTTTTTCCATTGGACATTCTTTCCTGCTTTGTCGAAGATTAGTTGACCATAGAGTTGAGGGTCGATTTCTGGGCTCTCTATTCTGTTCCACTGATCTATGTGTCTGTTTTTGTGCCAGTACCATGCTGTCTTGATGATGACAGCTTTGTAATAGAGCTTGAAGTCCGGAATTGTGATGCCACCAACTTTGGCTTTGTTCTTCAATATTCCTTTGGCTATTCGAGGTCTTTTCTGGTTCCATATAAATTTTAGGATTATTTGTTCCATTTCTTTGAAAAAAATGGATGGTATTTTGATAGGGATTGCATTAAATGTGTAGATTGCTTTAGGTAGCATAGACATTTTCACAATATTTATTCTTCCAATCCAGGAGCATGGAACATTTTTCCATTTTTTTGTGTCTTCCTCAATTTCTTTCATGAGTACTTTATAATTTTCTGTGTATACCAAACATTTAAAGAAGAACTAATTCCTATTCTCTTGAAACTGTTCCAAAAAATAGAAACGGAAGGAAAACTTCCAAACTCATTTTATGAGGCCAGCATCACCTTGATCCCAAAACCAGACAAGGATCCCACCAAAAAAGAGAACTACAGACCAATATCCTTGATGAACACAGATGCAAAAATTCTCGCCAAAATACTAGCCAATAGGATTCAACAGTACATTAAAAGGATTATTCACCACGATCAAGTGGGATTTATTCCAGGGCTGCAGGGTTGGTTCAACATCCGCAAATCAATCAATGTGATAGAACACATTAATAAAAGAAAGAACAAGAACCATATGATACTCTCAATAGATGCTGAAAAAGCATTTGACAAAGTACAGCATCCCTTCCTGATCAAAACTCTTCAAAGTGTGGGGATAGAGGGCACATACCTCAATATTATCAAAGCCATCTATGAAAAACCCACCGCAAATATCATTCTCAATGGAGAAACACTGAAAGCTTTTCCGTTAAGGTCAGGAACACGGCAGGGATGTCCATTATCACCACTGCTATTCAACATAGTACTAGAAGTCCTAGCCTCAGCAATCAGACAACAAAAAGAAATTAAAGGCATCCAAATTGGTAAAGAAGAAGTCAAACTATCACTCTTCGCAGATGATATGATACTATATGTGGAAAACCCAAAAGACTCCACTCCAAAACTGCTAGAACTTGTCCAGGAATTCAGTAAAGTGTCAGGATATAAAATCAATGCACAGAAATCAGTTGCATTTCTGTACACCAACAACAAGACTGAAGAAAGAGAAATTAAGGAGTCAATCCCATTTACAATTGTACCCAAAACTATAAGATACCTAGGAATAAACCTAACCAAAGAGACTAAAAATTTGTAATTTTGATGAAGTTCAATTTATTTATTTTTTTCCTTTGATGCCTATGCTTTGGTATCATAACAAACTCATTGCTAAATATAATGTCGAGAAGTTTTTTCCTGTGTTTTCTTCTAACAGGGGTCACAGGGGTCACTTGTCTTCATTCTTTTTTTTTTTTTTTTTTTTGCTCCTCAGATTTGCTGATTTTTTTCCTTCTCCCTCTTTCAGTTTGCTGTTGAATCCCTATAATGAATTTTTTGATTTAGTTATTGTATTTTTCAGCTCTGGAATTGTCCTTCTTTGTAATTTCTATCTCTTCTTTTACATTCTAATTCTTTTCATATGTCATTTTCCTGATTTCCTTTAATTCTTTGTCTTTCTTTAGCTCTTTGAGTATATTTAAGACATCTGTTTAAGACATCTTTGTCTAGTAAGTCTTATGGGTATGTTTCTTCAAGTATGGTATCAGGAGGATTGCTTTATTTATTTATTTATTTATTTTTTAAGATTTTTATTTATTTATTTGACAGAGAGAGGTCACAAATAGGCAGAGAGGCAGGCAGAGAGAGTGAGAGGGGAGCAAGCTCCCTGCTGAGCAGAGAGCCCGATGCGGGGCTCGATCCCAGGACCCTGAGATCATGACCTGAGCCGAAGGCAGTGGCTTAAACCACTGAGCCACCCAGGCGCCCCTATTTATTTTTTTTGACTAAACACTGTTTCTCTGTTTTCTTGATGCCTTGTGATCTTTGTTGAAAATAGGGCATTTGAAAAAACAACCACTCCTTCCAGTCTTTGCAAACTGCTGTATAACACTTTTACTAATTATTAAGCCTCTGAGCCTTGAAATCAGCCCAGGGTGAAGACTGCAGTTCTTCCGACGTTGTTTGGGGCATGTATCCCATCTACGCCTGTATGTGTGATTCTCTCTCTCTCTCTCTCTTTATTTTTTCCCCAATTTTACCCAACTGCTTTTAAATTAATTTTCCAAAAGTTCTCCCCTCACAGTTTCTTTTGGGGACTTAGATAATTTATTATATTCCTATATCCATATTCTTTTACACCCAGGCATCCATGGGTCCTCATTTCCCTTGTGGTTTTTGTGTGCTGGAGTACCCATCCCTACCTTCTATGGATTCCAGCCTGAGATCCAATCTATGTTGCCCTTTTCTATTCAAGCTCCAGGTCAGATGGACATAAATCAGTCCACTGGGCAGCCCACAAACCCAAAAAGCTTTATATAAGCTCTACATTGCTCCATCCATCTCAAGGGAGGGAACAGGAATTGCACCACTTTCTCTTGACTATGCCATACTGTTCCAGGGAAGGAGTAGGACAAGGTCAAGCAAAAACAACAAAAAAATTCCTATCCCTTTTAGTGTGCTTTTTTTTTTTTTTAAATTGAGGATTCACATACTTGCTATAAATCTATGACTCATTTCCAGCGTGTCTATAAGGTTATTTTAGTGAGTCTGCAGTTGTTCATTTGATGTTTCTCAGAAGAGTAGAACAAGCATCTGGAGCTTTCTATTCTGCCATATTGTTGACATCACTCCTGAGGAGAGTTTTATTTTGATTTGGTATTCATTCTCTTTGGTGTTCCTTAAGCTTTTTGGAACTATAGTTTGGTGTTTTTCTTTAATTTTGGAAACTTATAGCTATTATTTCAAGTATTTTTTTCTGTTCTATTCTCTCTTCTTATTTTATTCCAATTAGATATATGTTTATATCTTTTGAAATTGTCCCACAGTTCTTGGATGTTTTAGGTTTGTTTTTTTTTTTCCTTCATCATCAATGTCTTGTCTTTTCTTTCTTTTTTTTTGTCTTTGCATTTCAGTTTGTTACTATTGTGTTGATTGATCTTCAAATTCACTGATACCTTTCTCTACTATGCTGCATCTAATGAGAGTCTATCAAAGGTATTCTTTATTTCTGTTACTATGCTTCCCTTTTTATAGTTTAATTTGATTCTTAGTTTCCATCTCTGCTTACATCACCCATTTATTCTTGAATGTTGTACACTTTCTCCATTAGAGCCATTAGTATATTTGATAGTTTTTTGAAAAAATTCTCACTATGGTAATTATAATATGATGATTGTTATTCCTTTATATTGAGCCTTTCTTGACTTTTGGCATGATTTGTAATTTTTGGTGAAAGCATGATATGATGTGTTGGATATTAGGTACTGAAATAAAAATCATTTAATGTGATAATTTATATTAATTGTCCCAAGAGGTGGGCTATGTTCAACATTTATTTTAACTGTGAGAACAAGGTTTTGAATTTCTATACTGTCCTTGTTTTTATCCCTACTTTTAGTTTGGTGGTTTCCTATATACTGTTCCTAGAGAGAGTGTATGTCTTGCAGATTTTTCAGCTTTAATCTACTGTTATTTCTCTTCTGATTTACCTTCATCTTCAAACTAATTCTTACCACTAAACCAGATGGGCTACCAGGTATAGATGAACTCTTAGGCTCCTCATAGAGAAAACTGGCATTAAGCTTCTCCACAAGGTATGTAATTGGCCAATGAGGAAGGTAATGAAAGGTAGCAGATTCATTCCTTCATGAGCTGTGTATTGTATATCTTTGAACTTTGGGCAATATTTAGAATCTATTTGAGGTCTGAATCTTTCTCACTCTCCATAATAAATCCCTACATTGAAGTTCACCAATAATCACCAATATCACCAATTATCTTGTCTATGGGGGATTCATGCATGTGGTGGGAGTCCCCAAGACCACACTCAGGCTCTGTGATTCACTGTAAGGACCCACAGAAACTTATACTTATGGTTGCAGTGTATTACTGTGACAGGATACAGAATAAAATGACCAAAGGGAGAATTGATATATGGACAAAGTCCAGGGGAAACCATGGATAAGTTTCTAGATGTCTTTACCCAGTAGAGTGGCAACAACAATGTATGACAACACATATGAAGTATTAACAGCCAAGGAAGCTCATTTGAGCCATGGTGTCCAGTGTTTTTATTGGGATTCACTTATACAGGCAGGTAGTACTTGTGTGACTGATCTCAGCTACTCAAATTCCTGCCTTCCAGAGCAAAAACAGACTTTCTCTATAAATTTCATATGTTAATATAAACCATCTGATGGAACTGGCCCATGGCCTGAGGCATACAAAAACAGTCATTTACCATAAAAGGCATTGCTAGCATTAATTATCTCATTAAAGTGGTACGCTATGATGTAGGGCCTCAGGCATAGACATTCATTTTAGGCAGAATATTACAAGTGCTCAAAGTTCTTCTCCCAAGGGTCTATCCTGAAGATAAGCCTTCCTTACAAATGTGAAGGGTTTAAATAATCCAGGTCTGGTCTGCTGGGTTAACTCTTCCTCTGCAAGGCCTTTATGTATTCCTTCGCATATTGACTCTGTGTTTGGCCATGTGACTTGTTTTGACCAATGGGAAATCAGCAAATTAAACACAAGCAATGGGCTTGGTAAATTCTTGTGCTTATCTTCTTGTAATGCTGCTGCTATGTTAAGAGGCCAATAAGAAGCTTATGGAGAGAATTTTCCATCAATTCCATCTATCTGAGGTGAGCTCAATCAACACACCACTTATGAGAAATAATGACTTGCTTTTTTATAAGCTGGTATGTATTGGAGTAATTCATTATATAGCAGTGGACAACTGATGCACAAATTGGTTCCAGAAGTTTCACTAATCCTAGAAGGGAGCTGATTGATCAGACTAGGTCTATTCTGTCTATTCTCTCACCGAAGTAAAATGAATAAGATAAGAACACTGAATTCCTAGCACAATAATAATAATGTCCTGTCAGGACAGGAAAAAAGGATAAGAATAACTGAAATACACCAAAACCAGGCTTTAAATGTGTAGTGGTAAACTGGGAGGAATGTACATCTACTGATGAATATGGGTGTAAAAGTTTCTAGGGTGATCTCTTAACAAGTACAGAGGAAAAGTAAAATTAAAATATCCAACAAAGGACAGAAATAAGGGGAAAAATGTAAAGATCTGAGACAAAAGGCATATAATAAGATGGTCAAAATAAACCATGTTTTTAATTATAATATAAATGATTAGACAAAATGCTTCAGTTCAGTTAAAAGATAACTGGATAAAAAATCAACTATATGCTGTTTAAAGAAATGTAAAAAAATAGGAATAATGAAGGATTAAAAAAAGATTAGACATACAGCTAGGCAAATAAAAGCCAAAAAAAACCCTGAGAGTTGTATGTATATAATACAAAATAGACTTTAAGACAAAAGGCCCTACTAGAGAATCAACTCTTTGAGATCTTATGTTGTGTGATGTTGGTATAAATTATATTCTAGATAAGTGATCATTAATAGTGGTTAGATACATATAGTACTTTTATATTTCAGCATATATTGGACTTATATCAAGTATTTTTGTTAATTTTTAAATTAATTCTATCATAGGATACATTTCTGTAAAATATATACCAAAATAATATCCTGCAATCTGGTATAAATATGAACAACCTACTTATACATTTTGATCAACTTATTAAAAGCCTAATTTAGTGGCAGCAACTATTATTGAGAGTTGAATTTCCTTGAGTGATGAAATAATTTATTCTAGAACAAGAATTAACCCTTTTTATCTATATCTTTAATAATTCAAAGGAGACAAAATAATTGAGGGTTTTAATATTTTAAAAATTAAATCTGATAAAAAACTTCTTAGATTAAATATCAATTCACAAGACTTAATAGTCTCAATATTTACATGTATAGATGTAAAATAAAGAGTTTCTTATTTTCAGGCCAACAGCCATAAAAATATGATAAACTTCAAAATAATGGGTTTTAAAACCCATTAGAGGCAAAAACCCAAATGAAATGAAATCCAAGATGTGAGGAGCCCATTATAGGAAAGCAAAGAACCACAGCCCCTCTCATCTTTGGCAGAACTGTTGAAAGAGGAAGAATACATCATAGATTGGGAATAGAGAAGCCAGTAAAAATTTGAATCAAATTTTAATGACCTCATGTGGGCTGGTTGGAAAAATTAGACTTTCTAGTCACAGAGCAAGTATCCATCTGTAACATTTTGTTTCTACAGGTCTTTAATGAGAATGAAATGAAGGTGACAAAAAAGGAAAGCTCAGTAGGTACAAGGCAGCTACCACCCTAAGTCAGGGAGGAAGAGGACAGGGAGATGAGGTAGATCTCTAGAGACAGAGAGTCAATTGCCGATACTGGGGAACAGGAGGGTACTGAGGAAAACCTTACTGGAACACTTGAAGCTTTCCAGGAATATAGAGCTGCTGTCTAGGAAGACTCAGGTAGACAGCAGGACTGAAAGGCTGAAAAAACAGGGAGCATGACTGGAGAGCATCAGTGATTTCTCTGTCATCCAAAAAGCAGGCAGCCAGATTGGAACACAAACTGAGAGTAACCACAACCAGGTCGCTCAGTTACATTTTCACAGGTGAATCTTTGGATTCATACAAGTGCTCAGATCAAAGGCTCTGACAAGAGAAAAATCCTGACCTTGCTCAAAATATTTGAAGTCCATGGTGAAATGAATCAAACTAAAATTTAAAAAACTTAGAAGCAGTCCCATTCTAGATCAAATTGACTTAGATTCACAACTATGGTATGTAGCTTGACAAAAGAAAGTCTGCTGGGACTTACTACTTTGGTCCCCACTGGTCTTTAATAGAAATGTGTGATATAAAAAAATAAATAAATCGTAATGCATGCAAGAAAGGAAAGAAAGAAGGAAGGATGGATGATTGTAACTCAAAGACAAGAAAGGTAATAGTAGAGGCACCTGGGTGGCTCAGTTGGATAAGCATTTGCCTTCAGCTCAGATCATGATTTCAAGGTCCTGGCATCAAGCATCAGGTCAGGATCCCCACTCAGCAGAGAGAAGTCTGCTTCTCCCTCTTCCTCTGTTTATGCTCTCTCTCTCTCTCAAATAAATAAATAAAATCTTAAAAAAAAATGTAATGGTCAATAGAAGCAGACTAAAATTTAGCCCAAACAGAATTATCTGACAAGGATATTTAAATTAATTATTATAAAAATGGTAAAGAATCTAGAAGGAAAATTGTGACAATTTTATAAACAGAAACTTTAGCAGAGACTTCATCTAATGGAAATAGAAATTTCCAATGGCCAAGTAGGCTATAAATACAAAATTCTATCTTAGAAATGGAATGTTAAATGTGTTTAACAGAATACTGAACAGAGCAAATGAAAGATCAGTGAAATAGAAGAAAGGTCAATAGAACCTATACAAATTGAAACATGAAGAAGAGAATACAAAGTGAAAAGGGACAAAATATTCAAGATATATGAGGCAATAAGAAAGAGTCTAACATATATATTGCTGGAGTCTATGGGGACAAAGAAATATCTGAGGAGATAATGTGAGAAGTGTTCCAATACTTGATAAAAAATATCAACTCACAGTCCAAGAAATTCAGCAAACCCCAAGCAGAGCAAATACAGGCAATAAAAAAATAGCAACACCTAAGCATATTATGGGCAGTTGTTAAAAACCATAAATAAAGAATAAATGTCAAAAGTAGTAAAAAAAAAAAGAACTATTATGTACTTGGAAAAATGAAAGGAAATAATAATGGATGTCCCTTATAAATAATGAAGACAGATTTCAAATGAACACCATTAGAACACTAAAAGAAAAAGCTGTCAATCTACATTTTGTATTTGACAAAAATATTCCTCAAAAATGGAGGAAAATTAATGACATTCTCAGAGAGACAAGAGCTAGGAGCTTTCTATAACAATTGATGTTAAAAAGTTTTTTAGACCAAAGGATAATGCATGAATGATACCAGACTTGCTTCCAGATATTTTCCAAGGAATGAAGAGCATCAGACCAAGTAAATATCTGAGTAGGTCAATATGAAAGATATTTTTAGTATTTTTGTAGAGGTCAAAATGTCTCTCTTCCACCCTTCTTCTCTCCTTCTGTGTATGTGTGTAATTCCATTTCTTTAATAAAATATTGACTATTTAAGGCAAAAATAATAAGAAGGTAGTGGGGAGTTTATAGTATGTGTAGTAGTAAAATATAAGACAAAAGGTGCACAAAGGCAGGGAATGTATAATTAAAATTACAGTTTATTACCCTATTTGTGAAGTGGTGTATTTCAAACTTCTTTGTGAATCTTCTGAGATGATCAGTAAGCTGGATGTTTATGAGGAGTGCTTTTCAGTTCCCTGCCTGTGGGAGGAAGGGCCTGAAACAGGATTGGGACCGAAACAGGAAGGGGTTGAAACAGGATTGGCAAGGGGGAGCAGGTTCATGATCAAGAACCAATAAAAGTCACCATCTACTTCATTTGTGTTTTAGAGGTGTCATAGGTCTCACATTTGTTCTGAGTTGGGATGAGGGAGTGGGCATTTTCACCCCTGAGATGAGCAGTCTTTAGAAGCTGACTGCCCCTGCAAGCAAACATGAGCTTTGAAGAGGTAGTTTGATTCAGCTGAGGCCATTCTGAAGGTAACTAACAGTGAAAGCTATCTTACAGATGTACTTCTAATAGCTGGGGTAAATACTTCCTGAATCTGGTGCAGCAACACAACATTTGCCAAGACAGATGTGTGTCTTTGTATAGGCTTGGGGGAATTTGGTGGAAGTACATACACTTGGGTCTTCATGCTGCCATTTAAGGAGGTTGGAATGGGGAGTATGTGAGTGGAAATATTAGTTTTATCTTTGTATATCTTTCCATTTTTAAATCTTTTACAAAGTTTACTTTTAACAATATTAAAATTTATAAAGACTTGCAAAATGGTATTTTAATTTCTCTCTTTTTTTTTTTTTGCATTTGATGCTGATTACATTTTCTAAAGACAATGGTCATCATTATATCAATCAGAATTTAAAGGAAAAAAAGAATATCTCCCCAGCAATTTTATTGAATCTGAAAGATTTTCTTATCTATATTCAGTACATCAGATTTTCTTCTCATTTTTAAAACTGTGAGTGGGTGAAAATACTATTCTTGCTACCTTAGTTGCCAACCAATGATATGTGTCTTTAAGCAGAAAACCAATTAGTAGTTATTCTTATTCTGTGGTTGGATGTAGAGTGCTTTCATACAGAAAAACAACACACAAAAAGTGCACTATTAGCCAATAATAGATCTTGCCTTTGACTTATGGTAGTTCCTGATCATCGTCTCAGTCCCTACTTGAGTTTGATTTCTAGCTTTGTGCATTTCATTTCTTTTAAACTGGTAATACTGAATTGGAAGATTGTAAAGGTTTATGGAGAAAACTAGTCATAGTCCAAGAAGGACAACTGGAACAGGTGCATGATTTTCTTTATCAAAGATATGTTACTGTTCTTCTCTTTTCTTCAATTTAAAAAGAGTTATGATGGGCAAATGTAGCAACAACTTGGTTTTAGAGCCAATACTTATTTTTTTTTTGAAGGGAAATTTGATGAGAATAAGTGTGATGACTGTGAATAGATTTTTGAGAAAACTCATGTATAACTATTTCTGCAACAAAAGGAAAATATGAAAATTGTTTGTATGTTGGTAAAGCACCTTGTGCTCTTACTAAGTATTACTGAAGGCCAAGCATTTATCAGCCACAATTGCTCTTACCTGAGGCAAATGTCATCATTCAAAGTGTATGAATGTAAGCTGTTTTTTTTTTTAATCATATATGTTCTGCAAAGCAACTATTCAAAGCACAGCCAATATTATATCAGCAGATTTTGAGATATTTTATTTTAATTTTTAGAAGGTAATAGAATTTCTGTATCTTCTGTGGCAAATTAACACCATATACCACCTCAAATGCAGTATTGATTATATCACTTTATAAAATCTCCTCCCTGAGCTTTAGGTTACTGACTTTAGTATATTATTGGTCTGATAATTGCATTTCAATTTGTTTTGGGAAACCATGCCTGAATTAATTGAGTCAGTATAAAGTTGGTAGTAAACAATAATAGGAAATATTTATCTGTTCAAGTGCTGTTATTGCCTTTAACCATTTTGAATTATTAAACCATCCAAATCAATATTGCTCACTTATTTTTAATAATGAGTTCAATGATATGAAAGTAAACAGTTTTAGGAAATGACTTTCTTTTTGAAGACCAGCACATGTTCCTATGTATGCAGAGTGCAAAGTGAACTGCAGCAGCTTTTGGCAGTTTTAAAATTATTGTAATTAACTTTTCTGCTCAAATTCCTGCAAGCTCAACTGTAGTTGATGAGTTATCATGCTACAGCCAATAAATCCTGAAGTAATTTCATAAACATAGTTATTTAACCTAAATTGGATTCTCCATCAATTGAAACAAATCAATTTTTAAATGCCATATTACTGTGTTTTAATAATGCTGCTTTATGCTTATATTGGTTTACACTTAACATTTATGTATTCTAATATTTCTGCAAAGTACTAAAATAGGAATATTATTAATAGTAATAGGAAAGGAATGTATACATAAAATATATTTATTTACCAAAATTGATATGTAATAAGGATGTACTGTGTGGTTTTTGAAGCAAAGTGAGGTATAAATCAGTAGCTCTCAGCTGTAGTTTAAACTCTACCACCTATAATTAGTATGAAATCCAACAAGTCATGTAATTTGCTAAGGCTCAGTTTGTGCCTTGGCATATGGAAATAATGTATCCAGTTCTTACAAAGATACAGTGTTCGTGTATCAGAAGTGCTTTATAAAATATAAAGGATTTACAGACACGGAAGATTTTTCTTATTGTTATTTTTCTTTTTTTGTTAATTCAAATTTGTTTATTCACATTCTATATTTCTTACAGCTATGTTTCATATGACAATAATGGCTTCAAATTGTTTTCCAAGGTTACCATGGATTATATGTATATTTTCTTAATTTTATATTTAATATGACTTGCTTCTATATTCATAAAATACATGAAGAAAATGATTGACTAGGGAGTATAATATGCAAAGATGGTTGCAGGTTAAATAAAACTCTGTGTTAAAAGTAGAATATTTGATTCTAAAAGAATTTCAGGAGTTCTTGCGTGCACTGGAACAAGAATTTCTTGTTAGTTTAATCAACTGTAAATAAAACTTTGGTTATTTATATGGAACATGTGCTTAAAATACATGCTATAATTGGATAAAGAAAATAAAATACTACTGAAACCCTAAATTACTATTTTCTGAAAAAAAAAAGGGGGATGAGAGAGAGATTAATGTATTTAGTTTCTGGATAGCTATTTATCATGATAAGCCTGACTAAATAATTAATTCATTCATTTATTAATGCAATCCTCTATTGACTATATGTTACGTGTTCCTTGCTAGTGCTGATGCTGCAAGGATATGAAAGAGTGCTTCTGCTCCTGGTGTACTACCAGCACTGTGAGAGAAGCCAACATGTAAGAGATGATGACAACAATGTGTTGTGCACTTTAATAGACACATGTCTAAAATGTCAGAGATACATTAAGGAAAGGTATAATTGATAATGTTGGGAAGACTTCCCAGAGGATAGATATTTGGATCCAGTATTAGCTGGTTGGTTTTACATAAAGACTTCTTCTGTTTTTATCTCTGTTCTCACTTTTTTTTCCCCCAGTGAGAGAGATTTCAGCACTATACTTTATTTCTCTAAATCCTTATTACTAATTCTCAGTGCTCTGCTTATATCATGTCATAGAATTTTAGGTTATGTAGTGATCCCCTACTTTGATATTATCAGTTTACAGAGAGTGAAGTAGATGCCTCAGCCTCAGAACTGTTTTTGGAAGATGGAGGGCATTCTGACTTTAGTTTTAGTGACTTTACGTATCCTTACAAATCTGTTTTTACATCATGTTCTTAATCCCATCCAAATTCAGAAAGCGTATGAAAGTCACACATATGTGTAATTTATGTTTTTATTTTATGTATTCATTATTTGTATCCAGCCTCAAATCTACTTTTGGTTGCCATAAGTTGATGAAGGATTTTCAGAGAGAGGGAGGGAAGGACAGTGAAAGAGGGGAAAAAGAGAAGGAGAGATGGAGAGGGAGAGGGAAAGCATGGCGAGGGAGGTAAGGGGGAAGAGGAAGAGAGGGAGAGAGGAAGAGAGACAGAGAGAGTTGTTCACTGCAACAAAGCAATTTACTGGGCGGTTAATACTGAAAAAAAAAAAAAAAGGAAATTCCATGCTTACATGGGAAAATAAAATTTGTCTTGCTGGATTTGTGAAGGTTGCTCAAGAACAGAATTATTTAATCCATAAAGTCTCAAATGCCTACTCTTAACCAGAGTACAATTATATTTCTAAGGTTTCAGAGACAGCACTGTATGAAATAGGAAACATTAAATTAAGTGTGAAATTTTGGTAGTGGTGAAACTTTACCAATAATTTAAGATATATAAGTTCTTTTGTGTCCCAATGCTGTTTTATCTCAGATGTTGTCTACCTTTCTGTCCTGATCCTTCCACTGATTTTTGAGGTCAATGTAAGCAGAGATTCCTGTTGTGCACTGATTCTTCATTTCGTAGCAATTAACTTGGCTATTTAACAATGCTGTAGTTGAAAGAAAAATATTGTCAGCTTTTCATTAATTCCATGTGTCTCAAATAGCTCCAATAAAGAGTTCTTGATGCCCAGCTAGGAAGTGACTGGGTAACCCCATTATCAAGCCCCTACTCAGTTCAGGTTTCCAGACTCAGTTTTACCCCTTTTGCTTGCCTTTCAGCAGCTAGTATTCTACTTTAAGATGACAATTTTAGGTCATAGAAATATCAATTCTTAGCCATTCTGATATTTTTTATTTTGTTTTATTCTCTTGGAAGTGGTGATTGATAGTGGGTCAAACAATGGACTTGGATCCAAAGCCAGTTTTTTCTCTAGATCAAAATAATTACTCCTACGTTCTCCTGTTGTGAGTTTTCTTTTGAAATCATTATTGCTATCCAATTCATGTTAACTGGTAATAATTTGGGATTTACCTTTTTGAAATAAAATTTGGTTCTTCTGCTATTTTTAAATGAGTACCAAATTTCACTAGGGACTTTAGACAAGGCTGGTTTTATTCTGTGCTGATTATATCCTACCAAGTGTAATTACTCTGACATTAATTTTTCTTATTTTCCATGTCATTTGTTAAGACTCATTTTTTCCCCTCTATAACATACTGTACTATGTAATGATTTAGACAATTTGTTCTGTTTTGTGTTGGAAAGCATAGAACAATAATACCCATTATAGATTGTGTAAATTAAATTTATATTTCACTTATTTTGGAACAAATTGTGAGACATTCCTCTCAGATATTCTAGATTGTTCTATCATGCATGTTTCTGATTCAATTCTTCCATATATTTTTGGTCACTTACAAGTTAATAGTTAAAATTAAGCATTATTTTCTCTGTGTTAGGCCTTACGCTGTGTTTTCATGCATCATCTCATTTAATTCTCCTAGATAAACAAAAACCATGTAGCAAAAAAAAAAAAAGTTTATAGAGAAGAAACTGAGGCAGAATGAGGTTAAACAACTTGTGCTTGTCATAGTGCAGTAAATATCTTGATGGCAGTCTGTAGGAACCTGAGAAGAGGACCAGCCTAAACCATGCTGGATTCCTGACCCATGGAAACCACAGTAAATTGTGTTCTGTTTTAAGTCATTAAGTTTGTGGAGACAATCTGATAGTATGAGCCCTGGAGCGTAGGAGAAAACCAGTATCCCAGCTCAGCAATTATAAAGAGTGAATTCTTCCTTTTTCAATGGTTTCGATAATATCCACCCCACCCATGAAGGAAGGATGATCTGCTTTATTCAGATATCCTGAAACATCTTTGAGACATGCCCATATATTATGTTCAGTCAAATGCTTGGGTCCCCAGTTGTGGTTGACTTGACCTATGAAATTAATCATCACAGGGCATATCCAAAGCAAGACAGGAGCCCAAAAGGCAAAATATTCTGTGAAAGAGGGCAAGAAATTGAAAGGAGAAAAAGTCAGTGATAATAAAGGAATGTTTAATAGGGATATATTTCAAATGATATACTTTAGATTCTACATTATAAATTCTCATTAATGAAATTTTTAGTTCAGTTTACACTGCTCACTCATTGTTTAAAGAATAATTGTAATCTTTAGACTGAGTCTCAAAGGTATAGAGGCTTCTCAGATCTGGCATGGCATTCCTCTCAGAGACGACTGATTAACTGGATTATAGTACAATGTGTTAATCATTTTCATAGCTCTGTGGGGTAGATTATTGTTCTGCATCTACTTGGCTAAGTTGGAATTCATGTTCCTGAATTACCTTTCTTGTGGAGTTTTGGTTAGAATTGGCTGAAGGAGAAACTTATGTGAGATTTGGAGGATGCAAGTGAGGGAAACAGTCATTACTCACAGATAATTGTGATGGTCAGAAACAGAGGTGCCCAATGAGTTTTAGTTTTCTGCTCCTTTGTCCTGTATTGAACTTGTTTTCTGGAGGGATATATGTGCTGGTCAACAGCAGTGACAGATCCAGATTGGACACTTAACTATGGCAGACAGATAAACAGAGACCATGGGTTCCTCTCCAGGAGCTGCCTTCTTATAATCTTGTTCTGGGGATTCAACAGGTTTGGACTCTTGGGTTTTCCAGAAAACTGGCTTGTGCACAATGCCAGTTCATCAGATGAATTAGTGATTTTCTCTAATGTTCCAATTCCTTTTCCAGATGTCCAGCCTGTCTGTACCCCAGCCCTGAGATTATATAAGTGATTTATTCCCATAAGGCTCTTGTAACTTTGTTTTTGGACTGCACACTAAGTAACAGACTTATTTATTTATTCATTCATTCATTCATTTAATACTGAGACTCAAAGAGATTGATTGATTTGCCCCAAATTTTACAACTTGTAAGTGGCAGAATTGGGATTGAACCTATGTCGGTCTGACTATAAATCAGGGATCTTGAATTCTAGTGGCCTCAGAGGAAACTCAGGTAAGGTAAGAAACTCAGGTAAGGTAAGCTTAGAGTAGGAAACAATTTCAGAAAGAAACAGCTGGAGTGTTCTAGTACATAGCTCTGTAAAGCATGTACTCAAATTACATGGAGAATCAAAGGCTTAAATAATCAATCTAAAACACTTGCTTTTAGTTTAGGTCAATGAATTCAGGTTTTCCCCAATTAAAAAAAAATAGAAGAAGAAGAAGAAGCAGGTCAATATAAGCTACAGTTAAATTGTCTGGAGACAGTTTTTGCACTAAAGGAGACTGCTCAAAAATTAAACCCAAACCTCCATCTTTTATTGATTGATCACCCTGGTATGTATAGATCTCAACCTGTGTTCAGTTCTAGATGATTGTTACTATGTAGAATTTCTGGTTTAGTGTGGTCTAATTTTCTGATATTTCAAAAAGATGTCACCAGTGAATTTTCAAATAAAATTTTCCAAATTGAATTTTTTTGTTGTTGTTTAAAAAAATAATATGGATATAGGGGAATTATCCTAGCATTGTAGGTCATTCATAATAAGGGACATTCTACACTGTAACATCCCTATTACTCTTAACACTATTAAACATTTAGTATATGCATATGGCTGAACATTTTTAAGTCTGGAGAAATATGTTAACTAAATCATAAATATTTTTGGATAGAATATTCTTCTATATGAAATCTAGAATACATAAACTTGCTGAATCATCTGTACTAGGGTTTTCCAGATGTTATTTAGATAACTCATGGGGTTGGGAATGAAGAAATGTGACTACAGTTCTCCACACCATCCAAACTATTATGAATTTTCATTAGCACATTAGTGTGTCTTAATTTATCCCCACAATTAGTCCCAAGTGTACATTAGTCATGGCTCACCATGGTATTTTGTTTCTTCTTATAATCTCCCATTGAAAAAATACAGTATTCAATCAATTAGTGTCATAATTCCTACTCAAATAATCATCAATGCATCATGAAAACCTGCATGATGGAGCTAGCATTTTTTAAAAATTATTTATTTATTTGTTAGAGAGAGAGAGAGAGTGTAAGCACAGGCAGACAGAGTGGCAGGCAGAGGCAGAGGGAGAAGCAGGCTCCCTGCTGAGCAAACAGCCCGATGTAGGACTTGATCCCAGGACACTGAGATCACGACCTGAGCAGAAGACAGCTGCTTAACCCACTGAGCCACCCAGGCGTCCCAGAGCTAGCATTTTTTATTCTACTTTCAATAAGATAATTAATATTAGCTAGTGATGACTAAAGTTGCAAATATATTTTTAACATGGACGGGACTGGAAGAGATTATACGGAGCAAAATAAGTCAAGCAGAGAGTGTCAAGTATCATATGGTCTCACTATTTGTGGGGCATAACAAAGAACACGGAGGACATGGGGAGATGGAGAGGAGAGGAAGTTGAGGGAAACTGGAAGGGGAGATGAACCATGAGAGACTATGAACCCTGAAAAACAACCAGCGGGTTTTGAAGTGGGGGGGGGGGGTGGGAGGTTGAAGAACCAGGTGGTGGGTAATAGGGAGGGCACGTACTGCATGGAGCACTGGGTGTGGTGCAAAAACAATGAACACTGTTATGCTGAAAATAAACAAATAAAAATTTAAAAAATATTGTCAATAGAGATATAGACTTATTTTAAGAATATTTTTCATAAAATATATTTTTAAAAAGTGTTAAAATGAAAATTGCTGAAAGAAGCCAATTGTTCCTCATTCATCAATTTCTCTTTATGCTTACTTTGCTAAAAGTTAAAAAATTTTTACTCCTCTGTATTTTGTGAATGACCAATATGAAGCGTATGTTATAGTCAACATTGCAGCTGTCTGTATCCCTCAGGAAATATTTGAGTGGAATAGATGAATACAGTTGGAAGTTATTTGAAAATAATTTTCAGGGCAAATAGTATTGTTTTCTGTATATAATTTCATATCACTTATATCACAAGCTTACAGACTCAATTGCCCAAGTTTTTTGTTTAATTCCAAAGTCAACTTTTAATTTTGAACTTTTATCATCAAAATTTTACATTCAGACTTCAAATTTTAGCTCTGGTATGTAAAGAGCTTGGAATTTGTCGCTCTTGTCTTTACAAAAACAAAAAAATATTGAACAAAATCAGTGGTTTTTCTTGGACCATGAGAAGACTGAGCATTCAGAGCAAACCATCACCTTGAAACCTGGAGAAATGGCAAATACAGAGAGTCCAGAGATCAATTTACCTGAAACAGAAGACACTGGAGCCAGAAATTGATAGGAACACTAAAAGAACAATTTTGATGAATTGCTTGAGGCTAGCTAGAGATTAGCACACAATGGTAGACTCCTGGGAGCCACAGTTATGGAGAGCCCACACACTTTTGGAGCTTTACCTCTAGGAACCCGACCAGGTTCCCTTAGTGATGATCTGAGCAAGATCCCTTCCAGTCTCTGGCAGAGAGAGAGAAAAGGTCATTGTGAAAAACACCCAGGGGAGGGTATGTGCTATCCTGAGTGCTGTGAAGTGTGTAAACCTGATGATTCACAGACCTGTACCCCTGGGGATAAAAATACATTATATGTTTATAAAAAAAAAAAAAGAAAGAAAGGATGAATACCCAACTTTTGTAGCAACATGGACGGTACTGGAAAGTGATTATGCTGAGTGAAATAAGTCAAGCAGAGAGAGTCAAGTATCATATCGTTTCACTTATTTGTGGAGCATAACAAATGACATGGAGGACGTTGGGAGATGGAGAGGAGAAGGAAGTTGAGGGAAATTGGAAGGGGAGGTGAACCATAAGAGACTATGAACTCTGAAAAACAACCTGAGGGTTTTGAAGGGGCGGGGGTAGGAGGTTGGGGGAACCAGGTGGTGGGTAATAGGGAGGGCACGTATTGCATGGAGCACTGGGTGTTGTGCAAAAACAATGAATACTGTTATGCTGAAAAAATAAATAAATTAATTAAAAAAAAAAGCACCCAGGGCTTTTTTCTTAATAAAGACTTACTTTTTAGGAGAAAAGACTTTATCAGAGAGTCTTGGTGATGGAAAAACAAACTTCTACCTAAAATTCTACACCTAATGAAATTATCCTTCACAAGTGAGAGAGAAATGAAGACTTTCTCAAACAAAAACTGAGGTAATTTATCACCAGCACATCTGCTTTGGAAGAAATATTAAGAGATGTTCTTTGGACAGAGGGAAATGATATAAGTTAGGAACATGAATTTATGTAAAGAAAACAAGAGCACCAGAGATGAAATAAGTTAAGGTAAAATACTTTATTATTCTTATTCTTAAATGATCTAAAAGAAAACTGTTTAAAAGCAATACTAACAACCATGTAATGGGTGAGTGTAGCATGTGAATAAGTAAAATGAATGACTGCCATGTCATAAGGAACAGGATGGAGGAATTAAGTTTATGCTGTTATAAGGAACCAAAACCAAGTGGAATAGTATTATTTGAAGGTGGCCTGGGTGTTGTGCAAAAACAATGAATACTGTTATGCTGAAAAAAATAAATAAAATGGAAAAAAAATATATTGTAAACTCTGGAACAACCACTAAAAGTTTTTTTTTTTTTTTAAGGAAATATAATTGATCCACTAAAAGAGAAGATAAAATGGAATCATACAAAATGCTCAATTAGAACCAAAGAAGGCAGAAGGCGGCGGCTCTGGTCATAACTAGATCACAATTACAAACATTGTTTACATGAATCCAAGTAAATCAATAAACACTTTAAATGTGGTTGGCCTAAATACACCAATTAAAAGGCAGAGATTATCAAAGAAGATAAAAACAGAACGATATGTTGTCTATGAGAAACCCAATTTAAATGCAAAGACTGATCAGTTAAAAATAAAGGGATGGAGAAAGATGTACCAGGCAAACACTAATCGAAAGAAAGCTGGAGTAGTTGTATTCGTTCAGACAAAGCAGACTTCAAAACAATAAAAATAATCAAGGGTAATGAGGGGGACTATGTAATGATAAAGGGAACAATTCTTTAGGAAGATTAAACAATCCTAAACATGTATGTACCAAACAACAAAGAATAAAAATTTAGGTAAAAGCTGTTAGAACTGAAAGGAGAAATAGACAAATCTACTCTTACAACTAGACATTCAACACCTTCTGACAGTAATTAATTGATAGATCAAACAAGCAGAAAACCAATAAAAATGTAGCTGATCTGAAAAAATGATCAATTAATTTATTGATATTTATAGAATACACCATACAATACCAGCAGAATACACATTTTTCTCAAGCTCATATGAAATATTTACCAAGATAGACTACATTCTGGGGCACAAAACACACCTTATCAAATTAAAAAAAGTTTTTGCATGGGGAGCAGGCAGAGGGAGAGCAAGAACAAAATCCTAAGTAGACTTCATGCCTAGCATTAAAGACTGATGCAGGGCCTGCTGTCACAAGCTTGAGATCATGCCCTGAGCTGAAATCAAGAGGCTTATGCTTAACCCACTGAGCTACCCAGGTACCCCCACCTTAACAAATTTTAAAGATAGAAATAACATGCAATGTCTTCTTAGATCACAACATACTTAAGCTAGAAATTAGAAACATAAAGATAGCACACTTAGCGTCCAGGTTTGGGGTTCTGATGCAATATTCCAGTAAAATAAACCAAGACTTCTTGAGGAAATGGCTGACTATAGAACCAACACTGAATATTCAAGATAACCTTGGAGCATCTTGAAGTGACAGAAAGTAAGGAAATGTTAAAACTGTAATTCCAACACCGTGATGGCGATATAAGAAAATGATGCTCAGGAACAAACTGAAAGGGCTGCCAACGGTGCAAGATGGAATAATTTGATAATAAGTAAGTATTACTGGATTATAACCTCAAGTATAAAATAAATATCCATGAGGACATAGTGATGTGAAAAAATAATTGAAAAAATAAAGTAATGGAGAAAAGACAAATCTTGCATGAAAATTCCAAATAATTTATGTCATTATTTCACCCTTAAGCATAACTGGTAGTTTCACATAAGGATTGTACTTAAAATCCAAGTTTTCAATATAGATTGCATTTTCTTCTTTTCCTCTGCCTGGAATCCTTTACTCTGGAGCCTGTCAAGATCCAGAAAAATAAATATCTGTTTTTAGGGGGAGCTGATAGGCCTGGTAGCTGGGAGTAAGAACTGGGGCATCTAACTGCTCCTTATATACTCATTAAAAAGTGGGGGGGGGGAGACATCATCCTGTTTTCTGCTCCAACATCAACAATGCTTTGAGGTCATTAAGTCTATAGTACTGTGTCTTTCTGGAGTTCTGTAGCGGCAAATGAGTTTTCTCTTCATTAGTATTTCCACCAACATTTAATTATGATTTTCCTCTCTTCTAGTCTTAATTTTTTCCACTTAAAGACCTTGCATATTGTGATTCAGGGTTGCAGATGTCGCCTGTGTTTATCAATATAGTTTTTGATTCTGTGTTTTTTTTCTCTTCATCATTTTAGAAGTGGTTTTTAAAGAAAAGAGTGCAAAAATATCTCTGCTTTGTCATGTTGAAATGGAAGTCCATAGTTGGCTTCCTAATGGTCATTGCTATTTGATGACTAATCTCTTTTGAAAGATGCTATAAAAGCAGGCTGACTAACCTGATAACATTCTACTACAACATTCAATAATGAAAACAACCTTTCCAGCAAAGATAATCACTTCATGACATTTGCAAAGCATTTACATATTGGTAAGGAAAATATGAAATATTTTACACCTTTCGAACTCTCTTGTTTGGTGCTGTCCCAACATCACCATGTTATTTTTTTATCCCCAGTGTCCATATGGAGTGTGGTTCTCCTCTAAAATAAATGGATTTCCATGAAAGTTAAAGGGCAAATATAGACCTAGAGTTAGGTGATAATATAAAAAGTTCAAAATTAAGCCAACAATTGGTCAAGATTTATTCTAATAAACATGATGGAGAATGAATCATAGAGATTTCTAACAAAAATTACAGAATCTATGCTTTTCTTATCTCATTTGAAAAAGAACTGAATTAGATAAAAGGTATTCAGATACACCCGAGTAAGTGCACAGTCTTCAATATTAATAATATCCCTGCCATGTTATTACATGTGGATTATAATTCGTATTAAAAGAAGTATTCCTTCTTTCTTCCTATCCCTTTATGCATATATTTGTTTATCAAATATTTATTGCCTATCATTTACTGGTCCATGTTCTGGGACGCTTTTAGTGAGCAAGATAGATAAAAACGTTTGTCTTGGTGCACCTGGGTGGCTTGGTTGGTTAAGCGTCTGCCTTTGGCTCAAGTCACAATCACAGGATTCTGGGATTGAGCCCCACATTGGGCTCCCTGCTCAGTCGGGAGTCTATTTCTCCCTCCACCCCTTACCTGCTCATGCTCTCTCTCTCTCTCTCTCTCTCTTAAATAAATAAATAAATAAATAAATAAATAAATAAATAATAAATAAAATATTTGTCTTTGTCATGTCTTTGTTCAAGTGGAGACAATAATAATTGGTAATTCTTATGTAGTGTTTACCGTGAAGCAGGTATGGTTCATTGTTGTTTGTGCACATTAACTCACTTGGCCATCTAAACCTAATAAAGAATGATTAATATATTTTACACATAAGGAAATCTTGGTACAAAGATGTTAAGTAACTTGGCTACATTGTACAGCTGGTAACTCATGATACTAGGACTTGAACTCAGGCCATATTGTAATCAAAGACATTAACCTTAATTATTAGGCATACTGTTTATCTGTGCTATGAGTGCTTGTTCGATTTATATATTAGAATCAGCTACCAATAGGAACTATAATTATCTTCATTTTCCCCTATTTCATCAAAAATATATGATGTCTGCAAAAAACTAAAAAACAGAAAAGTATTAAGAAAAGTAAAAGAATCTGGACTTACCAGTTGGAGACCATCACTGTTAATATATGTAAATGTATATGTGTATATGCATATGTGTATATATTTTGTATATGTATTGCTCATTATGTAAAGTTTTGTGACCTTCATTTTTTCTTATATCACTATTTTAAAAAAATAAAGTACCATAAATTCTTTAGCTAAATCTCTGTTGTTGGATTTGTTTTCTATCATAAACAAAACTGGAGGGAATATGGCTGGTTTTCTTTCATTAGTATAAATTCTTAGAAGTGGAATTGTTGGATAAAGAGTAAGCAGAGGGGCATCTGGATGGCTCAGTGGGTTAAAGCCTCTGCCTTCAGCTCAGGTTATGATCCCAGGGTCCTGGGATCGAGCCCCACATCGGGCTTTCTGCTTAGCAGGGAGCCTGCTTCCTCCTCTCTCTCTGCCTACTTGTGATCTCTGTCTGTCAAATAAATAAAATCTTTAAAAAAAAAACAAATTTAATATAAAAAAAGGTTTTCTAGCCATATATTTAAAAAAAAAAGAGTAAGCAGATAACTTTGTAAAATATTTTGATCCATATTACCAACCTTTTCTTTGGGAAGGCTTTATTTACCCATGTTAGACATGTGTTCTTCCATTTTCAGAGCCAGTTAATCCCAGACATTTATGCTTTTTCTAATCTTTGCCAATCTGAGAGAAAATTTAGTATCTCTGGATAGAAATTATTTTCATTGGGTTTTCTTAGTGACCAAATATTAACACTTATTGTTATTATATCAAACATCTTTGATAGACTTGTTTTTCATTTATTGCCCTAGCCGAAGTTCATATTTTGAAAATTTGTTTCTTTTTGTGTGCTTTCTATTATTCCTGATTTCTTCTCACCCATATAAGCTTGCTATGTTTTCTTTTTAAATGGATATATAAAGGTTTGTAAGGAAGATTTGTTGTTGTTATTGTTTTGAATTGTGGAAAACTAAAGCTAATTATTATCACTTCTTTCAGCCTAGATTTTACGAAGTTTTATGTGACCAAAATGACAATACATTATCAATGTTAGTTACCTTATTAGGCCATTATCCTGTCAATATTACTTAATTAACATACCACCAACTAGTGAATGAGATTTTAAAAATACCAGACCTTCTATCCCATAAATGATACAGTTGTCTTGTATAAACGCATTCTTTTTAGCTAATTGGTGAACATTTGAAATAATGAAAACTTTTATGAGTTAATTAATAATGATTACTGAACCTCTGCCAAATATGTTCATAGAATGATAATTTTTTCTTGTACTCACACTAACATATAATCGCTCATCTTTTTAAGAAGGTTTTATTTGTTTTGTCAAAATAGGCTCCAAATGTTCCCAATTTCCTTAATGAAAAGTAATTGCTATATAAATTTTCATTTTATTTCAAAACACATTGTCAAATATACTATGACTTGTTTAAAAATAGCCAGGTATTATGAGATAGACTCTTAATAATGGTAACAATAACAGCAACAAGTAAACTAAAAATATGCCCTTTTCCTGAACCAAAACAACAACAAAAAGATTTAACAGGTTACTTTAAGTAGTTTCTATAAACAGTTCTCTTATTTCGGCAAGGCACCTCAATATCCTACCTGGGAGGTTTTTATTTTTATTAAGCAGTCTAAACTCTCTGTTTCTGCTTTAGTATCTAAAAGAGAAAGAGAAAAATAAAGCAAAGCCATGTGCCCATGGTTCTCTAAAGTCCTGCACTCCCACCCACTGTCTTTTCCCCACTGTGATGGGCATTGAGTAAGCACCATTTTTGCTCAGGATTCTTGCCTCCCCCTGTTAAACTCTCAATACCCATTCACCTTTTGTGTCTATGAATCTGGTGATGCACAGTTTTCAAGGTGAATAGTAACGACTGTAGGACCAATTCACTCTCAACTACCGTACAATATGGAGTCATCTCTCAGGGGGTATATTGGCTCTTTGGCCAAAGACCTGGCCTTTCCTGTCCCACCCTGCAGCCTTTCAGTCAGTATCCAGCCCAGTTTTGCTTTCTGGGCTGTCCACATCAACTTCAGGGTAAAGCACAAAGCAAAGATATTTTTTTTCTTAAACATACCTTTCATAAACACTTAAGAAACAAAAAATGTCGTTCTTCTTTTAGACATAAACTGAGCAGAATTTGTCCTAAACTGATCAGAATTTGTGACAGGGAAGAGAATTTAGTAGCACCTGGAAAAGTCTCTTGATGTCACTTATGTATTTTTCATTTTTTAAAAGATCTTATTTATTTATTTGAGAGAGAGAGCGAGCACATGTGCAGGGGCAGGGCTGGGGGGGAGTGGTCAGAGGGAGAGAGAGAAGCAGACTCCCCACTGAGCAGGGAGCCTGACATGGGGCCAGGTCACAGGACTCTGGGATCACCACCTAATCCAAAGGCAAACACTTAGCCACTTAACTGACTAAGCTACCCAGGCACCCCTTGATATCACTTAGAATCAGAAAAACAACACAGTCTTTACACCTTGGGGAAGGCTTCTTGGTGAATTTGCTTCTTTGTGATTTGACACAATTCCATAATCAGGCCATAAATTGTCAGACCAAATTTCCATGTGATCTTTCCTTTTTAGCAGCTGCATGCTATTGTACACTAAAAGCCTAGTTTATATTCTTGGTCAAATGAAAACTAAGAACAAGAAGAATTATTTAAAGATTTTTTTTGGTTATTGGAGATTATCATTTTTAATACATATAGAAAACTTTTAATCTAGTCAGCTAGGAAGAAAATAATATCATTAATGTCCTAGCTAGATGTTGCATTGATATTTGTAATATTGTTATGGCTTCTTGGTAGAAAAGAAAAAAAATCCCTGCCCTGTTGCATTCAATTGGACAGAATTATCATGTCTCATAAAGCTGTCAAGTTAATCTGAATTATAGATGTTTGACAGGCAAATAAAGATGAAAATCATTGTTCCAAAAATTGGGGATTATAGATCTCCTACAGAAATATACATGTTCAATTTAATAGTGATAATCCTTCAATTTAGATGAGCAGCTTTACTGCCTTGATAAAACTTTTTAATATCAAGGGCAGGATTTTATCTTTCACACCAAAAATACTTTGAAAAATTATTACTTGGGGACCCTATGCACATTGTAAAAGTAAAAGTAATGATCTAACAGGTTTTCTTTTCCCTTAGAGATAAGAAGGTGGAATTGGAAACCATGCATTTATAGGTTAAAAATAATCTCTTAAAGCTTATTTTCAATCAAATTTTATAACAAATTCAAACCACTTTGTCGCTTTTAAGCGAATTTATTACTATGGTTATTTCTCCTCTAAACCTCTCCCTTTAAATCTCTAAAAAAATGAAAGAACAATTTACTACAATAAGAATGTTTACTGAAAGTGATTCAGGAAGCCTTGACCTTTAACTGAAGTTTTCATATGCAGGCCTTGCGACTATTTTATTTCATAACATAGCAAGAAAAAATATAAAGAAAAGTAATGAGCAAATATAATCAAGTAAGATCTGCCATTATTTCAATCACATTTGCTAATCCTTTTAATTTTGTATTTTGATGATAAAATTGAATGATCTAGTATGAAATGTAATACAAAAGATCCAGTATAGGTTCTTATTTTAGTGAGGATTAGAAATTTCTGAGCATTCTTTTCCCTATTCTTTCATTTATTTATTTATTTTTAGAGACTGTTGGTTTCTATTTATTCAGCTTAAGGCTAGAACTTTTTAAAAAAGGAAAGAAGGAAAGAAGGAATGTCTGATGGACTTCATGTGTTTAGCCTAAGCTTTAATTGTAGGATCCTATGCACCATATTTTGTGACATGAAATCATTCACTTGGGTGAAGTCACCTAGCTAATAATAGGTGAAGGCAAGATCCAAAGTCCACTCTCTTTGTATTACTACCTGCTTAACTGGTAGTGTTAAAATTTGTACAGGAATCATATGCTAACAATAGGGAACAGTCAGCGAGAATGAGAGAAAAATTGAGGTCAAAGACAAATTGACTATACTCATCAACAGTGCCAGAGGAAATGGATGAGACAATACACTTATTCTATTCTCCTTCCTCCCTTTTTTCCTCCCTTCCTTCTTTCCTTCCTTCTTTCTTTTCCTCCTTTCTTTTCCCTTCCCTTCCCTCTTCCCCTTTTTTCCTTCCCCCTATCCATCTTTCCTTCCTTACTTCTTTCCTTCTTCTCTCTCTTTCCTTCTTTCTTAGCTAAGTATATGTTCATTTAGTAAGAAGACACTGTATAATAAAAAAATTGTATAATAAAAAAACACTGCTTTTAGCAATGACTCTAAGTATCCTTAATATATTTAATGAAAGAAATTATTGTTCTTTAATAGAAAAGGTGTTGATATCCTAACTGAGTTAGTTTAAGGGAATGAATCAATCACATGATCCCTAAGATTGGCAAATTCCAAATTTTTGAAGGCATAATTTAAATAATCAATAAGGTAACTTTTTAAAATTTTTATTTTATTATAGTAAGAATACCACAGAGGGTGAAATTCACCCTCTGAATACATTTTTAGCTATACAATGCAGTGTTGTTAACTATATGATGTTGTACTGCAGATCTTTAGAACTTACTCATTTTCATAATTGAGACTTTAAAGGAATAATATTACATTGCATATATATAACACGTTTTTTAAATCCATTCATCTGTGGACAAATATTTGTATCATTTTCTTATTTGTGTATTGTGAATAATGTTGCAATGAATACGGGAGTACAGATACTTCTTTGAGATCCTGATTTCAATTATTTTTTGTATATACCCAGAAGCAGGATTGCAGGATTATGTGATAGTTCTATTTTTAAGTTTTGAGGACTCTCCATACTATTTAATACAATGGTTGCACCATTTTACCTTGCCAACGGCAGTGTTACTAGGGCTTCAATTTCTCTACATTCTCACCAACACTTGTCTTTTTTTTTCTTTTCTCTCTCTCTCTCTCTCTTTCTCTTTTTTTCCCCCCTGAGAGCCATCCTAACCCCTTTGTAGTGATATCTCATTGTGGGTTTGATTTGAATTTTTCTGATAATTAGTGACATTGGTCATATTTTCATATACCCATTGACCATTTGTGTGTCTTCATTGGTGAAATGTACATTTAAGTCTCAAGTTCATTTTTTAATCAAGCATTTATAGGCTTATTTGCTATTGACTAGAGTGGCTCTTTATATATTTTGGATATTAACCTTTTATCAGAAATAAGACTTGAAGATATTTTCTTCCCTTCCATAGCTTGCCTTTTCATCTTCTTGATTGCTTTCCTTGCCTACAGGGAGTTTTGTTTTTTGTTTTTTTTGTTTGTTTGTTTGCTTTTTTAATTTTGTCATTTAAAAAATTTTTAAAAAGATTTTATTTATTTATTTGACAGACAGATCACAAGTAGGCAGAGAGGCAGATAGAGAGAGAGGAAGGGAAGCAGGCTCCCTGCTGAGCAGAGAGCCCAATGTGGGACTCCGTCCCAGGACCCTGAGATCATGACCTGAGCTGAAGGCAGAGGCTTAACCCACTGAGCCACCCAGGAGCCCTACAAGGAAGTTTTTACTTTAATGTAGTCCCACTTGTCTATTTTTGCTTTTGTTACCTGCCGTATATACAAAATCATTGCCAAAACCAATATTATGAAGTTTTTTCTTGTTTTCTCCTAGGAATTCTACAGTTTGAGGTTTTAAATTCAAGCATGAAACTTATTTTCAGTTGAATTTTGTGTGTGGTGTAAGATAAGGGTCCAATTTCATTCTATTGCATGTAGATATCCAATTCTCTCAACATCATTAGTTGAAGAGACTTTCTTTCCCCAGAGTTTTGTTGTGTTTTGTTTTGTTTTGTTTTTGGGAAACTTGTTAACAATCAGTTGATCTTAGAGTTATGGGTCTATTTCTGAGCTTTCTACTCTGTTCCTTTGACCTACATGTCTGTTTTTAGGTCAATATCATACTGTTTGCTGACTATAGCTTTGCAAAATATTTTAAAATCAGGACGCGTTAAGCCTCTATTTTTTTCCTTCTTTGCCAAGATTGTTTTGTCTATTTGGGGTCTTATGCTGTTCCATATGAATTTTATTATTTTTTTTCTATTTCTTTTAAAAACACTGATGAAATTTTGATAGAATGGTATTGAATCTGTAGATTACTTTAGTTAGTATAAACATTTTAACAATATTAAGTCTTCCAATCCATGTACACAAGATGTCTTTCCATTTCTTTTGTCTTCTTTAATTTCCTTTTGAAAGAGTTTGAGAAGGATTGGCATTAATATTTTAAAAAAAGTTTAGTAGAATTTGCGATTGAAACCCATCTAGTCCTAGACTTTTCCTGAACCTCTTTGGAAGATTTTCATTTAATAATTCAATATCCTTCCCAATTGTAGATCTACTCAAACTTTCTATTTCTTCTATTTTTGGTATGTTGTATGTTTCTAGGAAATTACCCATTTCTTCTAGGTTATCCAATTTGTTGGTGAATAAATGTTTATAGATGTCTCTTAATATTTATTTCTGTGGCATCAGAAATATTTATTTGAGTCTTTTCTCTTTTTTCTCAGTTGGTCTAGCTAAGGTTTGCCAATTTTATTGTTCCAAAAAACCAACTCTTAGTTTTGTTTATTTTTTCCTACTGATTTCTCTTCCTTACTTTATTTCTGACTGAATATCTTTTCTTTTTCAACATTTCTTTCTCTTTCCAAAACATCTGTTTTTATTTGGATTTTTAAAAAAAAAGATTTATTTGACAAAGAGAGAGAAGGTGCACAAACAGGGGGAGTGGGAGAGGGTGTATTTTTTAAAATTAACTTATAATGTATTATTTGCCCCAGGGGTACAGGTCTGTGAATCATCAGGCTTACACATTTCACAGCACTCACCATAGCACATACCCTCCCCAATGTCCATAACCCAGCCACCCTCTCCCTATCCCCCACCCCCCAGCAACCCTCAGTTTGTTTCATGAGATTAAGATTCTCTTATGGTTTGTATCTCTCCCGGTCCCATCTTATTTCATTTTTTTCCTCCCTATCCCCCACAACCCCCTGCCCTGCTTCTTCAAATACCTCATATCAGAGAGATTATATGATAATTGTCTTGCTCTGACTAACTTATCTTGTTTAGCATGATACACTCTAGTTCCATCCACATCATTGTAAATGGCAAGATTTTGTTTCTTTTGATGTCTGCATAGTATTCTGTTGTGTGTGTGTGTGTGTGTGTGTGTGTGTATACCACATTTTCTTCATTTCTTTAAAGATTTTATTTATTTATTTGACAGAGAGATATAGAGAGCACAAGTAAGCAGAGTGGCAGGCAGAGGGAGAGAGAAAAGCAGGCTCTCTGGGACATTTTTCCATTTCTTTGTGTCTTCCTCAATTCCTTTCATGAGTACTTTATGGTTTCCTGAGTATAGATTCTTTGCCTCTTTGGTTAGGTTTATTCCTAGGTGTGTTATGGTTTGGGGTGCAATTGTAAATGGGATTGAGTCATTAATTTCTCTTTGTTCCATCTTACTGTTGGTGTATAGAAATGCAACTGATTTCTGTGCATGGATTTTATATCCTGACACTACTGAATTCTTGTATGAGGTCCAACTGTTTTAGAGTGGAGTCTTTTGGGTTTTCCACATAAAGTATCATACCATCTTCAAAGAGTGAGAGTTTGACTTCTTCTTTGGCAATTTGGATGCCATTTATTTCTTTTTGTTGTCTGATAGCTGAGGCTAGGACTTTTAGTACTGTGTTGAATAACAGTGGTGATAATGGACATCACTGTCATGTTCCTGATCTTAGGGGAAAAACTCTCAGTTTTTCCCCACTGAAAATGATATTCACAGTGGTTTTTTCATAGATGGCTTTGATGGTATTGTGGTATGTGCCCTCTATCCCAACATTTTAAAGAGTTTTAATCAAGAAAGGATGCTGTACTTTGTCAAATGTTTTTTCAACAACTATTGAGAGTACCCTATGGTTCTTACTCTTTCTTTTATTAACGTACTGTATCACATTGATTGATTTATGGATGTTGAACCAACCTTGCAGCCTTGGGATAAATCCCACTGGGTTGTGGTGAATAATCCTTTTAATGTACTGTTGGATCCTATTAGCTAGTATTTTGGTGAGAATTTTTGCATCTGCGTTCATCAAGGATATTGTTCTGAAGTTCTCTTTTTTGGTGGGATCCTTGTCTGGTTTTGGGATCAAGGTAATGCTGGCCTCATAAAATGAGTTTGAAAATTTTCCTTCCATTTCTATGTTTTGGAACAGTTTCAGGAGAATAGGTATTAATTCTTTGTTAAAAGCTTGGTAGAATTCCCCTGCGGAGCCATCTGGCCCTGGGCTCTTGTTTGTTGTTGTTTTTTTTTAATTAAGATTTTATTTATTTATTTGTCAGAGAGAAAGAGAGAGAGTAAGCACACAAGCAGGCAGAGTGGCAGGCAGAGACAGAGAGAGAAGCTGGCTCCTGCTGAGCAAGGAGCCTGATGCAAGGCTCAATCCCATGACCCTATGATCATGACCTGTGCCAAAGGCAGCAGCTTAACCAACTGAGCCACCCAGGCATCTGTAGGGAGATTTTTGATGACAGCTTCAATCTCTTTACTGGTTATGGGTCTGTTTAGGTTTTCTATTTCTTCTTGGTTCAGTTTTGGTAGTTTATGTGTCACTAGGAATACTTCCATTTCTTCCAGATTGTCAAATTTGCTGGTGTATAGTTGCTCATAATATGCTCTTATAATTGTTTGTATTTCTTTGGTGTTGGTTGTGATCTCTCCTCTTTCATTCATGGTTTTATTAGTGTGGGTCCTTTCTCTTTTCTTTTTGATAAGTCTGGCCAGGGGTTTATCAATCTTATTAATTCTTTCAAAGAACCAGCTCCTACTTCCATTGATTTATTCTACTGTTCTTTTGGTTTCTATTTCACTGATTTCTGCTCTGAAATTTATTATTTCTCTTCTCCTGCTGAGTTTAGGCTTTCTTTGTTGTTCTTTCTCCAACTCTTTTAGGTATAGGATTAGGCTGTGTACTTGAGATGTTTCTTGTTTCTTGAAAAAGGCTTGTATTGCTATATACTTTTCTCTCAGGAACACCTTTGATGTGTCCCAAAGATTTTGAACAGTTGTGTTTTCATTTTCATTTGTTTCCATGAGTTTTTTTTTTTTTTAAGTTCTTCTTTAATTTCCTGGTTGACCCATTCGTTCTTTAGTAGGATGCTTTTTAGTCACCATGTATTTGAGGTCTTTCTAAATTTCCTCTTTTGATTGAGTTCTAGTTTCAGAGCATTATGTTTTGAAAATATGCAGGGAAAAATTCCAATCTTTTGGTATTGGTTGAGACCTGATTTGTGATCCAGGATATGATCTATTCTGGAGAATGTTCCATATGCACTAGAGAAGAATGTGTATTCTGTTGCTTTGGGATGGAATGTTCTAAATATATCTGTGATGTCCATCTGGTCCAGTATGTTATTTAAAGCCTTTATTTCCTTGTTGACCTTTTACTTAGATGATCTGTCCATTTCAGTAAGGGGGGTGTTAAAGTCCCCTACTATTATTGTATTATTGTTGATATGTTTCTTTGATTTTTGTTATTAATTGGTTTATGTAATAGGCTGCTCCCCTGTTAGAGGCATAGATCTTTAAAATTGTTAAATCTTCTTGTTAGACTCTTTAAGAATGATATAGTGTCCTTCCTCATGTCTTATTATAATCTTTGGCTTAAAATCTAATATATCTGATATAAAGATTGCCACCCCAGCTTTCTTTTGATGTCCATTAGCATGGTAAATTGTTTTCCACCCCCTCACTTTAAATCTGGAAGTGTTTTGGGCCTAAAATTAGTTTCTTGCAAATAGCATATTGATGGGTCTTTTTTTTTTTTTTTTTTAAATCCACTTAGATACCCTGTGTCTTTCGATTGGGGCACTTAGCCCATTTATATTTAGGGTAACTATTAAAAGATATGAATTTAGTGTCATTGAATTTCCTGTAAGGTGACTGTTACTGTGTATTGTCTCTGTGCATTTCTGGTCTGTTACTTTTAGACTCTCTCTTTGCTTAGAGGAGACCCCTTTCAATATTTCCTATAGAGCTGGTTTGGTGTTTGCAAAGTCTTTAAATTTTTGTTTGTCCTGGAAACTTTTTTTTTTTAAGAATTTATTTATTTATCAGATAGAGATCACAAGTAGGCAGAGAGACAGGCAGAGAGAGAGAGGGAAGCAGGCTCCCTGCTGAGCAGAGAGCCTGATACAGGGCTCGATCCCAGGACCCTGGGATCATGACCTGAGCCAAAGACAGAGGCGTTAACCCACTGAGCCACCCAGGTGCCCCATTGGAAGCTTTTTATCTCTCCTTCTATTTTCTATTTAAAAAAAAAAATATTTATTTGACAGAGAAAGAAAGATCACAAGTAGGCAGAGCGGCAGGCAGAGAGAGAGGGGGAAGCATGTTCCCCACCAAGTAGAGAGCCTGATGAGGGGCTCGATTGCAGGACTTTGAGACCATGACCTGAGCTGAAGGCAGAGGCCCAACCCACTGAACCACCTAGGTGCCATCTCCTTCTATTTTCAATGAGAACCTAGCTGCATATAATATTCTTGGCTACATTTATTGCTCTGAATATATCTTGCCAGTCCTTTCTGTCCTGCCAGGTCTCTGTGGATATGTGTGCTGTCAAACTAATGTTTCTAGCATTGTAAGTTACAGACCTCTTGTCCCAAGATGCCTTCGGGATTTTCTCTTTGTCATTGAGACTTGTAAGTTTTACCATTAGATGATGGTGCGTGGACCTATTTCTATTGATTTTAAGGGGGGTTCTCTGCACCTCCTGCATTTTGATACTTCTTCCCTTCACCAAATTAGGGAAATTCTCTGCTATAATTTGCTCCAATATACCTTCTGCCCCTCTTTCTTTTTCTTCTTCCTCTGGGATGCCAATTATTCTAATATTGTTTCTTCTTATGGTATCACTTATCTCTTGAATTCTCCCCTCGTGGTCCAGTAGTTGTTTATTTCTCTTTTGCTTAGCTTCTTTATTCTCTATCATGTGGTCTTCTATATCACTAATTCTCTCTTCTGCCTCATTTATCCTAGCTGTAAGTACTTCCATTTTTTATTATACCCCATTAATAGCTTTTTTAAAAATTTCAACTTAGTTAGATTTTTGTTCTTTTATTTCTCCAGAAAAGGATTTTATTTCTCCAGAAAGGGATTCTCTAATATCTTCCACGCCTTTTTCAAGCCCATCTAGCACCTTGATAATCATTATTCCGAACTCTAGTTCTGACATCTTACTAATGTCCATATTGATCAGGTCCCCAGCTGTTGGTACTGCTTCCTATTCTTTGTTTTGTTTTGTTTTGTTTTGAGTTTTTCTGTCTTATCATTTTATCCAGGTAAGAATAGATGAAGGAAAGAACAAAATACTAAAAGGGTAGCAGTGACCCCAGAAAAAATATACACTATTCAAATCAGAAGAGACCCAAAATCAGGGGGAGAAGAGGGGAAAAAAAAGAAAAAGTATAGAACAGAGCCACACACTTGATTTTGGGTGCATTTTGTCTGTTAGAAGAAACTCTCTCCCAAAATTTTAAAGAAAGAAAAACTTATATATATACACAAAAATAAGGGTAAACATGACAAAGGGATGAATATGACCATAAAGATGAAAATTAAAAAAGATTCTTAGAAAGGAATTGATAAGAAGTTGGTTGAAAAAAGGAAAAACAGAGGAAAGAATGTTATCAGGTCGGAGACTAGAACAAAGCTATGCACTAGATTTAGGGTATATTAGAATAAATTGTATCCCAAAATTTTAAAGAAAGAAAAAACTATATATATAGACAAGAAATAAGGTTAAATACAATGGAGGGATAAAATATGACTATAAAATGAATATTTAAAAAAGATTTTTAAAAAGGTCTTGATAAGATAAAAATAGTTAAAAACATTAAATTAAGAAAGAGGAAAAATTTTAAAAAGAGAATACAAAAAAATAAAATTAAAAAATTTAACTCTGAAAGACTAAAGGATCATGGGAAAAAGTTATGAATTCTATGTGTTGCTTTCCGCTAGCTCTGGAGTTCCACAGTTCTCACTGATTGGTGAACTTACTCTTGGCTGGATGCTTTTGCTGATCTTCTGGAGGAGGGGCCAGTTGTAGTGATGTTCAAATGTCTTTGCCTGAGGCAAAATTGCACTGCCCTTGCCAGGGACAGGCTAAGTAATCTTCTTGGGATTGCTCTTAGTATCTTTTGTTCCCTGAATGCTTTCCATACAGCTTTGGAGGGTGGGAATGAAAATGGCGGCCTCCCTATCTTCAGCCTGTAGGAGCCAAGAGCTCAGGGCCCCATTCCTCAATGCGCCCTTAGAGAAATGCAGTCAATCCCTCCCATCTCCCTGGTCTCTGGCCACACTGTTCTTACCGGGCCTGTGACTGAGTGTTTCTATCTTTGGTCGACAGCCCCATTCAGAGTCTCCAAACCCAGCAGATTCCTGTAGTGCCCTCCTGGGCAGCTCCTCCTGGAGGAGGAAGGGAGGCGGGGTCTCCCTGGACCTGCTGTGGGATCCCTGCTTGAAGATCAGTGGCCCGACTATGCCTCAGATCACAGTTTAAGGTATTCCCAAGCTGAGAGCAGTGGGCTACATCTCTGGAGCCAGCTCCCCCTCTCCCATACCTGGGATCTCTGCCACACTCAGATAACCCTGGTCTTTTTGTATCCCCGTGGTTCCTGAGACCACAATGTCCCTGCGAGGGCTCCACTCCCCACTTAGCCTCTGGAGTGATGTCCCTCAGTGGAGCAGACTTCTAAAAGTTCTGATTTCATGGTCTGCTGCTCTCTATTTGCCAGGACCCTTGCAATCTATCCTCCGGTCTCTTCAGAATCACTACTCTGTATATCTTACCTTCCGGAAAGTGGTTGATTTTCTGTTCCTAGAACTGCTGCTCTTCTCCACTTCTATTTCCTGTTGAGTCTGTAGGTGTTCAGAATGGTTTGATAACTATCTAGCTGAATTCCCAGGACCGGATGATATCTCGGTCTCCTACTCCTCCACCATCTTGCTCTTCCTTTTTTAACTATATATATATATATATATATATATATATATATATCTCCAACTATATATATAGTTGGATACAAAATTCAAGAATTAAAAAAAGAATACCCCTTGTTTCTAAACACAGCATATTATTGCTTTTATGATTTGCAAGAATAAATTCCAGTGGTAATTGATTGCTTTTCATCCCACTCCAGCTCAGGATAAAATTTATATTTTGTAGAAATTTGTATATTTTAGAAAGTACAATGATAAAAGATTGACTTTGTAAAGAAATGAAGAATAGAAGGATAGTATATATTTGAATATTCATTCTTGTTATTCCTATATTTTAATTATAGAATATATACTAAAAATGCAATAGCGTATTTATATATTACATATCTTTTAGAAAGTATAAAATGATCAACAAACATGCATGATTTAAAAAACTATTCCTCAAAGATAATATATAACTTGCATGCCTATATCCTTTTGTGGCTTTGAAGACTGCTCTTTTTTTTTTTTTTTTTTTTCCATTTTATTTATTTTTTCAGCGTAACAGTATTCATTCTTTTTGCACAACACCCAGTGCTCCATGCAAAACATGCCCTCCCCATTACCCACCACCTGTTCCCCCAACCTCCCACCCCTGACCCTTCAAAACCCTCAGGTTGTTTTTCAGAGTCCATAGTCTCTTATGGTTCGCCTCCCCTCCCCAATGTCCATAGCCCGCTCCCCCTCTCCCAATCCCACCTCCCCCCAGCAACCCCCAGTTTGTTTTGTGAGATTAAGAGTCATTTATGGTTTGTCTCCCTCCCAATCCCATCTGCTCTTAAGGGTATCCTCTCATCTGAACCACACAATTATGTTTGTTGAATTGAACTGGTATCATTATACTTATGTTTTAGATTATAAATCTGACCAGAAAGTTAAAAAGTATTTATTTCCAATGTCATACAGCTAGTAATCGATGGATCCAGAGCCTGAAACCACTGTGTATTTACTTTGATAGCACTAATAAACTTGGATACATAAAGATATATTTATAACCCTATAGATCTTGGTCTATAAGAAGCTATCTTAAGAAATTCAATTCAAAGTTATTTATACATTGCTTGTTATGTGACTGGCATTTTGCCATTCTTGGATAAACACAGGTAGATGAAACATCAACCCCAATTTCAAGAAGCACACAATAGTAGAGACAGGTAAATGTATGATATAGTATGGCATAAGGTAAAGCCAGTAACTAAGGAGTATACAAGAAATCCAGAAGAGGGAGGAGAGTTCAACTGTTTTGGGGTTGAGCTGGCTTCATGGAGGATAAAACATCTGAACTGGGATTTGAAAGACCTTATTTCCCATTTCACATAGTGCAGAAAGAGCAAGTTGCAGAAGTGTCTGTGTGGCTCAGTCCATTAAGTGTCTTTCTTCAGCTCAGTGTCCTGTTCAATGGGGAGCCTGCTTCTCCCTCTCCCTCTGCCCCTCCCCTTGTGTTTGCTCTCTCTCCATCTGTCTGTCCAATAAATAAATGAAAAATCTTAAAAAAAAAAAAGAGCAAGTTGCTTGGTGAAATGAAAATCAAGTAAAATTCATCTAATAAAAATTTTTTACCTGGATTTTCATCCAATTAGCACCTTCTTTTATATTCGCTATATTGGTTGGTAATAAATTGGGTCATGAATTATCTAAACCAGAAACCAACCTTATTGATTCTGTCCCTGACACATTCTTACATCAGTACACTCTCTTCTTTCCTATGGTCATATCATTTGTCAACCAAACCATTGTAAAGATGTTTTAGCAGATTTCCTATGTACTAACACCAGAATAATCGTTCTAAAATGCAAATCTGGTCTGTCCCCCTGTGGCCAGAAAACATTCAGTGGATTTCCTGGACTTCCTGGATAAATGCCAAGTTGGTCTTTTTTTTTTTTTAAGATTTATTTATTAATTTGAGAGAGAGAGAGAGAGAGAATGCACCAGCAGGGAGAGGGGCATAGGGTGAGGGAAAATCTTTGAGTAGGGCTTCATTCAAGGACCCCAAGATCATGACTGAGCTGAAATCAAGAGCCTACTGAGCCACCCAGGTGCCCCCCATCTGCAGCTTTGTCTTTATAATAAATCAAATTCCCTTAATGTTAAATCTAGAAAAGTGCTTAATTATTTGGGAGCAGTAAATGAGGTTCAGTTTTGGGAGAGTACACTAGAAATTAAGTTACCAGGGAGAGGACCTTGTCAGCCTTGTTCACCCCCTCATCCCCACCACCTAGCACTCTACAAGGCACTCAATATTTATTAAATATGGTAATGTACTTACACAAATATTAAAATTTATATACTAGTATTTATAAAAATATATCTTATTTATTGAGTAAAAATCATCATGCTAATTGCTTTACATTTAACGTTTTCATGATCTTTAAAATTTACATTATCTTTAATCCATATGATTATATTATCTTTAATCTCTAGAATGTTGCTAGAGGATATTCTCTCTCTCTCTCTTTAAGTGAGGGCAATAACTGAAGCTTAGGTTAAAAAACTTGCCAATGTCATGTAGCTGACAAGTGGCAAAATAGATACAAAACAAGGTCTGCTTGGCTCTAAAATCTGTACTTTTTCTTTATAACAGTCTGCCTCCTTTTTCTATCTCTCATAGATTCCATCTGACTATCCTTATTTATTAAGGTACCAAAAGGTCTTATTTATAAAATTTATCACCTTTATGTCACAGAAAGCTTCCTGTGTAGACATTACCTCCCCTCCCCTATTTCTCACCCTAAATATTTTGGGCCTATTTTAAATGACTGAAAGGAATTTAAAAGCTTTAGGGAAAGGTAGTGGATTTGGAGAAAATTGTTCTGTCTGTGGATCACTATTTTATCTCCATGGATTTTCTAATTGAAATAAACATACAGGCTCCGACAGAATTTGTTCCCTCAAAATATTTACTGTTTTTATAGTAATTTCATTGTCCTAATGTTTAACAGATTAGAAATTTATCTGCATTGGGCTTGGTGAATTAATCTTCCTGGCTTATGGCTTCACATTAACACATGTTAGAAAGGTACCTATGCCTATGATGTATCCTCCAGAATTAGATCAAATTCTAACAACATTATATAAATAAAAACTAAAGGACTAATAATTTCTCCAGGGATGAGTTAGGATGCAAATTGGCTATTCAAGGCAAACAAACATCTAAGGAATCAGATTTTAGTAATTGTGTCTTGGTTATTGTTTTTGTTTTGTATTATTTATTGTTTGTCTTTTATTTTTGTTTTCCATTTTATTACTTTGGATCCTTATCTTTTAAAAACTGTCTTTTGATTTCTGGCAAATAAGAAACTTAGCAGTCATTAAGGAAAGTTGTCAGGAATAAACATATTATATTATATTATATTACATTATTTAATGTTTGATCATTTAAAATAATAGATTTACCTAAAATTTTGTTGGAATGTTTCCTTACCTTTCTGATAGCACATATGCATAACATTCCTCCTCCCTCTTTGCCCTCTCTTTCCCAGAGACCTCTAGGATTTTTTGTTTTTGTTTTGTTTTTTTGGTTTTTTACTTAACTCTTAAATATTGGAGCTCCTTAGCATTTTGTCTTGCATCTATATCTTCTGTTGCTCTGTAGTCTGACCTTACATACTTTCATCTACCACTCAATTTTCCCTCCTTTCTTTTTTTAAATTTTAATTTAATTTTATTTTTTCAGTGTTCCAAGATTCATTGTTTATGCACCACAGCCAGTGCTCCATGCTATACCTGACCTCCTTAATACCCATCACCAGACTCACCCATCCCCCTACACTCTTCCCCTCCAAAACTCTCAGTTTGTTTCTCAGAGTCCACAGTCTCTCATCGTTCATCTCCCTCTCTGATTTACCCCAACTCACTTTTCCTTTCCTTCTCCTAATGTCCTCCATGTTATTCCTTATGCTCTTACCACTCACTTTGACATTTATCTATATTCTGGTCTTGAGTTCTTGAACTATATATTACAATTCTTGTCTTATCACCTCATTGCCTCACATACACCTAAAATTTAATGTAACAAAAGGCATACTTTTTGTCTTTGCCCCCCTCAACTCTGTTTTTTTTCTCTGTATTTTTCTCATCTTAGAGAATGATTCCACTCAGTTTCTCAAACTAGAAACCTAGATATTGTCCTTTATTTTCCGTCTTTATTCCTCTTGATTGCATTCTTATATATGTCTTGAGTTCATCTATTTCTCTACACATTTGCTTCCAGCACCCCCATTTAGACTACATGAAAGTCCAGACTCAATTGCTACCAATGATTCTAACTTATCTCTTCCCTTTTGTTTAATCTTCTGTATTATAGCTGCAATTATCTTCCTAAAATAGACATATGATCATGTGACTCCTCAGCTGAAAATTGTTGGCTCAGTCTCCATTACCAAGGAGATCATATCCCAAATTCTTTTACACAACTTAAATATCCCTTCATCCTTCAGGCAATACCTACTTTTTGGCCTCAATCCTCTCCATTTTCCTCCCCGGCTGTATGTTTCCACCATAGTACTTACCCTCAGTAAAAACACTACTTCAGTTATTATGATTTTTTCATGGTCTCTTAAGTCTTTCCTGATCATCCAAGTATAGGTTAGGTGTTAGATTCCTCCACAGAATACTGCATTTCCTTCTTGTGGCATTTATCACATTTAGTTTTAATTCATTATTCACTTATATGCATCCCCACTTGGCTACACAATTTCTGTGAAGGAATATCCATTGTCTGCCATGTTCCTCTTGTACTCCTAGGACTTTACACTGGGAAGACACAACATGCCTCGTGCTGAATGAATGAATGAGCTTGTTTTAGAGAGTTTCATAAAGATGCAAGGGGAGGGGAAAACTCATCACCAGAAGAGGTAGCATTTATCATGCAGTAGCTAAATGTTTAAAAATGTATTACTATTTTTAAATTCTTGAAAAATTAAAAATAGGTATGATCAAACCAATGTTCAAAAAAGTTCATTAACTTGCTCAGATCACATATGTAGCAATTAAAAGAACTAGGATTCCCACTCCAAAACTTGTAGTGTTTCCTACTCTGTATTATTTTTTCATTCATGCCAGAAGCTTAGGAAATAATTAAGGAGAAGCAGGAGGCATCATGTGTTGCTTTGGCCAGAATCAAAGACTCTTGGGATGTCTCGTGAGAGTAAGTCTATAATGAATTGTTGGTATCTTGCTCTTCCAAAACCCACCCATTGCTGTTATTCTAGATTTCATGTCAACAACATGAGACTTGTTTTTATTATTCTAGTAGTTATGGTTTTATTGTTCAGTATGCTGAACTCAGTTCAGGGATATTTATGAATTTATCATTTAAGATGGTCTATTCTACAATTGTATGAATAAATACAATGACACCTAGTGAGAGTAAGAAAAAAAAAGGATTGAAGATATTGACCACCATCCTGAAAAAAGCTGATTCAGAATTCTCTGCAGTGTCAAAGATGAGAAGTGCTCTGTTATTCAATACTAGTAGCAAATCTTCTTTGACTAGAATAAAGAAAAGTCATTTTCATACTTATTGTATATGAAGCACTGTTCTGTGTACTTTACATTTATAAACTCAACCCTACTGGTTACCCAGTGATAAATTATTATTATTATTCAGTTTATTGAGAATTGTGAGGCACAGAGGGGCAACTGGGTGGCTCAGCCAGTTAAGAATCCCACTCTTGATTTCAGCTCTGATCATGACCTTAGGGTTGTGAGATTGAGACCTGTGCTGGGCTCTGTGCTAGGCATGGAGCCTGCTTAAGATTCTCTCTCTCCCTCTCCTTTTTCCCCTCCCCCACCATTTTCTCTCTAAATAAATAAATAAATAAATAAATAAAATAAAAAGAAAAGAAATTTGAGGCACAGTAATTGCTGAAGGTCATGTAAGTGCTAAATAGTTGAGTTGACAGTCATTAAGCGTCTGCCTTCAGCTCAGGTCATGATCCCAGGGTTCTGGGATCGAGCCCTACATTGGGCTCCCTGTTCAGCAGGAAGACTACTTCTCCTTTTCCCACTCACTCTGCTTGTGTTCCCTCTTCTGCTGTCTTTCTCTCTCTTTCTCTGTCAAATAAGTAAATAAGATTTTTAAAAAAATAAATAGTTGAGTTGATATTTTAACCCAGGAAGTCTAGTTCTACAGTCTGTGACAATAACCATGGTATTGGATTTGAGAATGGTGTTCTGAAGTATATTTTTAAAATGACACTTTAAATATAAATTTTTAGAAGCTGTTGCTATTTGTAGTTCTTAGGACCTCCTTGTTCTTACTCCTGCTAAGGATGATCCCTAGGAAAGGTGTGTTGTAAACTATATTTCTACTTTCTTGGATATAGCAAGATAATATTTGTGCCTAAGTAAAGAAGGTTGAATTTATAAGCCATTTTGTGCCATCTGTATCTATACGTACATATCTGTATCTATCTATATCTATCTATTGATCAAGGGGATCTTAATTATCCCTCAATTTGACTAAACTTTAGATAGGCTTCTTTCTGACTTTAGGCCCTTTAGGCCCCTAAACTCACTTTTCTTAGAATATTTACTTTAGAAACCTAAGTATAAATATTTTCTCTGCCCCTTCAAGATACGTCTTTTAAAAAACCTTTTTTGGCAGTTTTATATCCCAGGATATAAAAGGATCTCAAAGATCTGGGAAACATTTCTTTAAAATGTCATCAATGAGATAGCATCTTCATTTTTCTGTCTTCATTGGAGGGTGGGAGCCTAACTTTGGTGGGTGTTTTGCTCCAAGTTGTAACATTATTTTGTTTCCAAAATATAAGAGAAGTTTCCTTTTTCTTTGGGTAAAGCCTGTTAGCAAACACAGATGGCCTATGCTCTCCCTCTTACTATAGCCTTTAAAAACTCCACTGTTCTTTGTCTCTTTGGGCTTGAGTTCAGACTTAATTCCCTCCTCTCTTATCTATTTCAATAGCCTTGAATAAAGTTTTCTTGGCCTGTTTACCTTTTTCTTTTACAATTTTTGCTTTGACATCATGAGGTAGAAAACTCAT